>NW_024470716.1:40000-73480 GCF_017639515.1 Carcharodon carcharias
CCCAGATCCCTCTGCACCTCGGAGTCCCCCAATTCCCCCCCCCACCCTCCGTTTTTAAATGGCTGCTCCAGAGAGCAGCTTCGGCTAGCGGGCACCCCCCCCCCCCCCACCCCCCCCCCCCCCCAGCAGCGGAGTATCCGGCCGGCGCCGGACTCATCCAGCCCTCGCGCGGCTGAAGGGCAGAGAAGGGTTGGGGAGGGTGGTAGTGGGACCCGCGGAGGGAGGGTAAAGCCACTGTGGGTGGGCAGAGTGCCTCCAGGTTCCTGCAGGTGGCAGCGGCGAGTCCTTGGAGCCTGTGCTCGGCACTGCCACTGTCAGGTGTGCTCTGGTACTGCAGGAACTGCTCTCGCGTGTTATTAAATACGAAGCATTAACGTCTCCCTCTGTCTGCCTTGGTTACAGTTTTGAGGTGACGAGCAACATGGAGGATGAGGACGACAGTGACGATGTGATCCTGCCCATCTATTTCAGGGAGAAGATGAGTTACCGAGATTACAGCACCTCCACATATATGTTTGGTCATCCACTACTGGTATCAGTCCCAAGGTCCCACCTATCCTGGGAAGCTTTGTATGAGCTTCTCCTCGAGCGACTCGCGTACGTCTGTCTGACTATTACACCTTAAATAAGGGAGGGTCAGCGCTGAGGGAGCGCCGCACTGTTGGAGGGTCAGCGCTGAGGGAGCGCCGCACTGTTGGAGGGTCAGCGCTGAGGGAGCGCCGCACTGTTGGAGGGTCAGCGCTGAGGGAGCGCCGCACTGTTGGAGGGTCAGCGCTGAGGGAGCGCCGCACTGTTGGAGGGTCAGCGCTGAGGGAGCGCCGCACTGTTGGAGGGTCAGCGCTGAGGGAGCGCCGCACTGTTGGAGGGTCAGCGCTGAGGGAGCGCCGCACTGTCGGAGGGTCAGCGCTGAGGGAGCGCCGCACTGTCGGAGGGTCAGCGCTGAGGGAGCGCCGCACTGTCGGAGGGTAATGGTTGAGGGAGCGCCGCGCTGTCGGAGGGTCAGTGCTGAGGGAGCGCCGCACTGTCGGAGGGTCAGTGCTGAGGGAGCGCCGCACTGTCGGAGGGTCAGTGCTGAGGGAGCGCCGCGCTGTCGGAGGGTCAGTGCTGAGGGAGCGCCGCGCTGTCGGAGGGTCAGTGCTGAGGGAGCGCCGCGCTGTCGGAGGGTCAGTGCTGAGGGAGCGCCGCGCTGTCGGAGGGTCAGTGCTGAGGGAGCGCCGCACTGTCGGAGGGTCAGTGCTGAGGGAGCGCCGCACTGTCAGAGGGATAGTCTGGGGTAACACAATTGGATGGGGAAGGGGACAGAGTATGAACCAGTTCCATGGGAAGTGAGAGATCTTTCTTCCAGCATAACATCTGAACTCTCGGCCATTATCTTTTCTGCAGACGGTATGTGTCACGCCCCACATCAGAAGACGAGGAGGAGGAAGAGGAGAATGACGAGGAAGACGAAGAAGACGCAAAGGAGGATGGAGAACAAGAGACATACCAACAGCAGACAAACGGACTGGGTGAAGGTAGGAATGAGAATCAGTAACACAGGGCACTGGGGGGGAGAGGGGTTACTGAGTGACAGTGTGAGGGAGCTGGATTAACATCAGTAGAGATACAGTCAGTAACACAGGGCGCTGGGGGGAGAGGGGTTACTGAGTGACAGTGTGAGGGAGCTGGATTAACATCAGTAGAGATACAGTCAGTAACACAGGGAGATGGGGGGGTGAGGGGTTACTGAGTGACAGTGTGAGGGAGCTGGATTAACATCAGTAGAGATACAGTCAGTAACACAGGGCGCTGGGGGGAGAGGGGTTACTGAGTGACAGTGTGAGGGAGCTGGATTAACATCAGTAGAGATACAGTCAGTAACACAGGGCACTGGGGGGGAGAGGAGTTACTGAGTGACAGTGTGAGGGAGCTGGATTAACATCAGTAGAGATACAGTCAGTAACACAGGGCATTGGGGGAAGAGGGATTACTGAGTGAGAGTGTGAGGGAGCTGGATTAACATCAGTAGAGACACAGTCAGTAACACTGGGCGCTGGGGGGAGAGGGGTTACTGAGTGACAGTGTGAGGGAGCTGGATTAACATCAGTAGAGATACAGTCAGTAACACAGGGCGCTGGGGGGAGAAGGGTTACTGAGTGACAGTGTGAGGGAGCTGGATTATTTTGACCGCCCCCCCCCACCTCTCTGGTTCTCTCAGGTGATGAAGGGGTTATTAACTCACCGACACCCACGCCAGCCCGTGACCCCGATGCGACCCCCGAACCTGACGGCAGTGACCGTGGTGCCTGTCCGGGAGGAGCGGACAGGGTCTCGACCCCGGAGCCAAGAGGGGGGCGCTTGGAGCCAGAGGGGGAGTGTGAGGTGGGCAGCCCCTCCCCAGAGAAGAGGCCCTTAAAGAAGCGCAAAGCCCGGGGGTCCCGAAGACCCCTCTTCACTTTCCAGAATGTCAATGCTAATGGGGTGACCGAGCGAGGGGCACAGGACAGGAGCAAAGTCAACTTCAACCGTGAGTGCTTTCAGCTGTGGCCTCAGAGTGCACCATGATTGTGGCCCTCCGTTTAACACAAGATCCGACAGTGCGGCGCTCCCTCGGCACTGACCCTCCGACAGCGCGGCGCTCCCTCGGCGCTGACCCACCGACAGCGCGGCGCTCCCTCGGCGCTGACCCTCCCGCGGCGCGGCGCTCCCTCGGCGCTGACCCTCCCGCGGCGCGGCGCTCCCTCGGCGCTGACCCTCCCGCGGCGCGGCGCTCCCTCGGCGCTGACCCTCCCGCGGCGCGGCGCTCCCTCGGCGCTGACCCTCCCGCGGCGCGGCGCTCCCTCGGCGCTGACCCTCCCGCGGCGCGGCGCTCCCTCGGCGCTGACCCTCCCGCGGCGCGGCGCTCCCTCGGCGCTGACCCTCCCGCGGCGCGGCGCTCCCTCGGCGCTGACCCTCCCGCGGCGCGGCGCTCCCTCGGCGCTGACCCTCCCGCGGCGCGGCGCTCCCTCGGCGCTGACCCTCCCGCGGCGCGGCGCTCCCTCGGCGCTGACCCTCCCGCGGCGCGGCGCTCCCTCGGCGCTGACCCTCCCGCGGCGCGGCGCTCCCTCGGCGCTGACCCTCCCGCGGCGCGGCGCTCCCTCGGCGCTGACCCTCCCGCGGCGCGGCGCTCCCTCGGCGCTGACCCTCCCGCGGCGCGGCGCTCCCTCGGCGCTGACCCTCCCGCGGCGCGGCGCTCCCTCGGCGCTGACCCTCCCGCGGCGCGGCGCTCCCTCGGCGCTGACCCTCCCGCGGCGCGGCGCTCCCTCGGCGCTGACCCTCCCGCGGCGCGGCGCTCCCTCGGCGCTGACCCTCCCGCGGCGCGGCGCTCCCTCGGCGCTGACCCTCCCGCGGCGCGGCGCTCCCTCGGCGCTGACCCTCCCGCGGCGCGGCGCTCCCTCGGCGCTGACCCTCCCGCGGCGCGGCGCTCCCTCGGCGCTGACCCTCCCGCGGCGCGGCGCTCCCTCGGCGCTGACCCTCCCGCGGCGCGGCGCTCCCTCGGCGCTGACCCTCCCGCGGCGCGGCGCTCCCTCGGCGCTGACCCTCCCGCGGCGCGGCGCTCCCTCGGCGCTGACCCTCCCGCGGCGCGGCGCTCCCTCGGCGCTGACCCTCCCGCGGCGCGGCGCTCCCTCGGCGCTGACCCTCCCGCGGCGCGGCGCCTCCCTCGGCGCTGACCCTCCCGCGGCGCGGCGCCCCCTCGGCGCTGACCCTCCCGCGGCGCGGCGCCCCCTCGGCGCTGACCCTCCCGCGGCGCGGCGCCCCCTCGGCGCTGACCCTCCCGCGGCGCGGCGCTTTCCTGCGGGTCCAGTGTGCAGACGACCTGGGTGGTGATGGTTTGAACAGATGACCCTCTCTCTCCGTCAGAGTGTCTGGGCTGTCGCTCCAAGTTGTTCCTTGACCTGACTTAAATTCTTCTGTTTCAGCTCAACTGTACATCGCCCTGGACTGGGACAGTGACATGAAGAAGCGGTACTACAACGAGATTGAGGCTGAGGTACGCAGCGGCATTAACCCCTTCACCTGCCGCTCTCCCACCCTCTCCACCCCCACCCGAGGCCCGACGCTCTCCGCCGGCCCCCTCCAGCAACTCCGGTTTATTCGTGTGGCTATTCGACTGGGGCGGCGTCACTGCCAGTACTAATCTCTCTCTCCCCCCCCCGCCCCCCTGCGCAGCGAGCAGGGGGGAGGGTTGAGCTCCGTTCTCCAGGGGCTGACCCTCCTCTGCACGCCCAGGGTGTGGGTGTGGGTGTGGGTTGGGGGGGGGGTGGGGAATTGTAACGCTGGCGCGACGCGGGCGATATAAACCTGCCTTTGACCGGATTTTCACTCCCGCACAGAAGTACGTGAAGGATCGCAGCATGGGGGTGATGCCCGCCAAAGCCTCGGTGACCTTGACCGAGTGCATCGATCTGTTTACAACGAAGGAGACACTGGAGGAGCAAAACCCCTGGTGAGGATGGGAAACACTGACCCCTCGCTGACCACCCCCCACCACCCCCCTCCCCCACCCCTCCGAACCTCCCTTGGTCTGTTCCCCAACTCCCCACTCAGCCTCCCCTCCCCTCGGCCTGCCCCTCCTTCCCTCCTCCCCTCCCCTCGGCCTGCCCCTCCTTCCCTCCTCCCCTCCCCTCGGCCTGCCCCTCCTCCCTCCTCCCCTCCCCTCGGCCTGCCCCTCCGCCCCTCCTCCCCTCCCCTCGGCCTGCCCCTCCTCCCCTCCGCCCCTCCCCTCGGCCTGCCCCTCCTCCCCTCCGCCCCTCCCCTCGGCCTGCCCCTCCTCCCCTCCCCTCGGCCTGCCCCTCCTTCCCTCCTCCCCTCCCCTCGGCCTGCCCCTCCTTCCCTCCTCCCCTCCCCTCGGCCTGCCCCTCCTTCCCTCCTCCCCTCCCCTCGGCCTGCCCCTCCTTCCCTCCTCCCCTCCCCTCGGCCTGCCCCTCCTTCCCTCCTCCCCTCCCCTCGGCCTGCCCCTCCTCCCCTCCCCTCGGCCTGCCCCTCCTCCCCTCCCCTCGGCCTGCCCCTCCTCCCCTCCTCCCCTCCCCTCGGCCTGCCCCTCCTTCCCTCCTCCCCTCCCCTCGGCCTGCCCCTCCTTCCCTCCTCCCCTCCCCTCGGCCTGTCCCTCCTTCCCTCCTTCCCTCCTCCCCTCCCCTCGGCCTGCCCCTCCTTCCCTCCTCCCCTCCCCTCGGCCTGCCCCTCCTTCCCTCCTCCCCTCCCCTCGGCCTGTCCCTCCTTCCTGCCCCCCCCCCTCCTCCCCTCCCCTCGGCCCGTCCCTCCTTCCTGCCCCCCCCCCTCCCCTCGGCCCGTCCCTCCTTCCTGCCCCCCCCCTCCCCTCGGCCCGTCCATCCTTCCTGCCCCCCCCCTCCCCTCGGCCCGTCCATCCTTCCTGCTCCCCCCCCATTCCCCTCGGCCCGTCGCCCCCTTCCCCCCTCCGCCTCCCGTCTTGCCCCCTCTCTGACGCTCTGCTTTCTGCCTCTCCCTTAGGTACTGCCCAGCCTGTAAGGAGCACCAACTGGCCACCAAGAAGTTTGACCTGTGGTCACTGCCCGAGGTCCTGATCATCCACCTCAAGCGTTTCTCGTACACCCGGCTCTGGAAGGAGAAGCTGGACACTCTGGTCGAGTTCCCGCTCAAGTGAGTGGCGTGTGCATTCGCCCCTCCCCCACACACACACCACACCGCCCCCCCCCCCCTCCCCACCCCACGGAGCTCGCTAAGCATGCTCCCCTTTTGAAGGGAGGGTGGGGGATCACTAGGCCAAAAGCTAATGGATAAGTCCCGCTGAAATATTGCACCTCGGGCAATGGTTGGAATATTGGGGGAAACACCCAAGTGAATTCCAAGGGGCTGTGGCATCCTTGGTTTGATTGGAGATGGAGCAGCGAATGAACGGTCAGGATCCCGGTGCATAAGAGAACCCGGGTGGGATTTGGACTAAAGGGGAAACTGGATTGACCCCCCTCAAACCTTCACAAACTCTGGTGTTAGGTTAATAAGCCCTTGCTTTGCTTATTGTTTTTTTTTACCTATACAGGGAAATCTGTTTGTTTGTTTGTTCGTGGGATGTGGGTGTCGCTGGCTGGGCCCAGCATTTATTTCCCCATCCCTGATTGCCCCTTGAGAAGGTGGGGGGTGAGCCGCTGCAGTCCGCGGTGCAGGTGCACTCACCGTGCTGTTAGGGAGGGAGTTCCAGGATTTTGATTTTGATCCGCAGTGAAGGAACGGCCGATATATTTCCATGTCTTAAAAGTTTAGACACATGAGAGCCTGTAGCAAGTTCCTTTCAGTGGGTACTTGAGCTCCCTTTAAATATTAACGGTTTCCGCAGAGAGTGTCACACAGGGGCCACTGGGTGAAGGTAGAGAGTGTCACACAGGGGGTGCTGGGTGAAGGAAGAGAGTGTCACACACACGGCACTGGGTGAAGGTAGAGAGTGTCACACAGGGGGCGCTGGGTGAAGGTAGAGAGTGTCACACACGGCACTGGGTGAAGGTAGAGAGTGTCACACGGGGCACTGGGTGAAGGTAGAGAGTGTCACATACACGGCACTGGGTGAAGGTAGAGAGTGTCACACGGGGCACTGGGTGAAGGTAGAGAGTGTCACACACACGGCACTGGGTGAAGGTAGAGAGTATCACACAGGGGGCACTGGGTGAAGGTAGAGAGTGTCACACAGGGGGCGCTGGGTGAAGGTAGAGAGTGTCACAGGGGGCTCTGGGTGAAGGTAGAGAGTGTCACACAGGGGGCACTGGGTGAAGGTAGAGAGTGTCACACACACGGCGCTGGGTGAAGGTAGAGAGTGTCACACAAACGGCGCTGGGTGAAGGTAGAGAGTGTCACACAGGGGGCACTGGGTGAAGGTAGAGAGTGTCACACCGGCACTGGGTGAAGGTAGAGAGTGTCACACAGGGGGCACTGGGTGAAGGTAGAGAGTGTCTCACACACGGCACTGGGTGAAGGTAGAGAGTGTCACATGGGGTGCTGGGTGAAGGTAGAGAGTGTCACACACACGGCACTGGGTGAAGGTAGAGAGTGTCACACACACGGCACTGGGTGAAGGTAGAGAGTGTCACACAGGGGGTGCTGGGTGAAGGTAGAGAGTGTCACACAGGGGGCACTGGGTGAAGGTAGAGAGTGTCACACAGGGGGCACTGGGTGAAGGTAGAGAGTGTCACACAGGGGGCACTGGGTGAAGGTAGAGAGTGTCACACACACGGCACTGGGTGAAGGTAGAGAGTGTCACACAGGGGGCTCTGGGTGAAGGTAGAGAGTGTCACACAGGGGGCGCTGGGTGAAGGTAGAGAGTGTCACACAGGGGGCGCTGGGTGAAGGTAGAGAGTGTCACACGGGGCACTGGGTGAAGGTAGAGAGTGTCACACGGGGCACTGGGTGAAGGTAGAGAGTGTCACACGGGGCACTGGGTGAAGGTAGAGAGTGTCACACGGGGCACTGGGTGAAGGTAGAGAGTGTCACACGGGGCACTGGGTGAAGGTAGAGAGTGTCACACGGGGCACTGGGTGAAGGTAGAGAGTGTCACACGGGGCACTGGGTGAAGGTAGAGAGTGTCACACGGGGCACTGGGTGAAGGTAGAGAGTGTCACACGGGGCACTGGGTGAAGGTAGAGAGTGTCACACGGGGCACTGGGTGAAGGTAGAGAGTGTCACACGGGGCACTGGGTGAAGGTAGAGAGTGTCACACAGGGGGTGCTGGGTGAAGGTAGAGAGTGTCACACGGGGCGCTGGGTGAAGGTAGAGAGTGTCACACGGGGCACTGGGTGAAGGTAGAGAGTGTCACACGGGGCACTGGGTGAAGGTAGAGAGTGTCACACGGGGCACTGGGTGAAGGTAGAGAGTGTCACACGGGGCACTGGGTGAAGGTAGAGAGTGTCACACGGGGCACTGGGTGAAGGTAGAGAGTGTCACACGGGGCACTGGGTGAAGGTAGAGAGTGTCACACACACGGCACTGGGTGAAGGTAGAGAGTGTCACATGGGGTGCTGGGTGAAGGTAGAGAGTGTCACACACACGGCACTGGGTGAAGGTAGAGAGTGTCACACACACGGCACTGGGTGAAGGTAGAGAGTGTCACACAGGGGGTGCTGGGTGAAGGTAGAGAGTGTCACACAGGGGGCACTGGGTGAAGGTAGAGAGTGTCACACAGGGGGCACTGGGTGAAGGTAGAGAGTGTCACACCGGCACTGGGTGAAGGTAGAGTGTGTCACACAGGGGGCGCTGGGTGAAGGTAGATTGTGTCACACAGGGGGCGCTGGGTGAAGGTAGAGTGTGTCACACAGGGGGCGCTGGGTGAAGGTAGAGAGTGTCACACACACACGGCGCTGGGTGAAGGTAGAGTGTGTCACACGGGGCGCTGGGTGAAGGTAGAGAGTGTCACACAGGGGGCACTGGGTGAAGGTAGAGAGTGTCACACAGGGGGCACTGGGTGAAGGTAGAGAGTGTCACACAGGGGGCACTGGGTGAAGGTAGAATGTGTCACACACACACGGCACTGGGTGAAGGTAGAGAGTGTCACACAGGGGGCACTGGGTGAAGGTAGAGAGTGTCACACAGGGGGCACTGGGTGAAGGTAGAGAGTGTCACACAGGGGGCACTGGGTGAAGGTAGAGTGTGTCACACACGGGGCGCTGGGTGAAGGTAGAGAGTGTCACACAGGGGGCACTGGGTGAAGGTAGAGTGTGTCACACAGGGGGCACTGGGTGAAGTTGGAGGGCGCCACACAGATGCTAATGTTAAACGGCTGTTTCACTCCACAGGGACCTGGATCTCTCCGATTTCCTTATCAATCCCAAGGCTAAAAACTCCAAATACGACCTGATTGCTGTTTCGAATCACTATGGAGGACTTCGAGATGGACACTGTGAGTACAGCACAACATCGGAGCTGGGGGAGGCCATTCAGCCCCTCCTCGAGCCTGTTACACAGGAACAGGAGGAGGCCATTCAGCCCCTCCTCGAACCTGTTACACAGGAACAGGAGGAGGCCATTCAGCCCCTCCTCGAGCCTGTTACACAGGAACAGGAGGAGGCCATTCAGCCCCTCCTCGAGCCTGTTACACAGGAACAGGAGGAGGCCATTCAGCCCCTCCTCGAGCCTGTTACACAGGAACAGGAGGAGGCCATTCAGCCCCTCCTCGAGCCTGTTACACAGGAACAGGAGGAGGCCATTCAGCCCCTCCTCGAGCCTGTTACACAGGAACAGGAGGAGGCCATTCAGCCCCTCCTCGAGCCTGTTACACAGGAACAGGAGGAGGCCATTCAGCCCCTCCTCGAGCCTGTTACACAGGAATTGAGTCTGGGTTAGGGGGCATGGGTTCGGTGACTGCCGTTGGGTGCTGTGTGATGCAGGGAGGTTGGTGAAAGTTTAAATGCGGCTGCACACTGGCCAGACAGAGCTGCTATTGAGGATTCAGTCACCTGCACCCTTATGGGAAGCTGTCAGAGGGCCAGGTGGAGCCCTGAATGAGAGTCAGCACCCGTGGGAGAGGGGGATGTGGTTTTTGGGGGCTGGGTGTGTGGGGATAGAGGGACGGATGAGAACTTTAACAGTTGATGTCCACTTACAGATACGACAATTGCCAGGAACAAAGATGACGGTCAGTGGTATTACTTTGACGATAGTAAGGTGACATTTGCATCGATGGACCATATCGTGGTGAGTGAGAAGCCATTAGTGTCCTAACTCAGCTCAAAGCCACCTGAACAGGGTCCTGACCAGCTTCAACCCCACCTCCCCGCCCCCCCCACCCGCCCTCCGTAAACCTCGGCTCATCCAGATCTCCACTGTCCCCCGTGTCCGAACTCACACCGAGTCCCCTTCACCCATCACCCCCTGTGCTCACTGACCCACACCGGCTCCCGGTCCGGCAACACCTCCATTTTCAAATCCTCATCCTCGTTTTCAAATCCCTCCTCACCCCCTCCCTATCTCTGTAACCTCCTCCAGCCCCTACACCCCTCCCTATCTCTGTAACCTCCTCCAGCCCCTACACCCCTCCCTATCTCTGTTACCCTCCTCCAGCCCCTACACCCCTCCCTATCTCTGTAACCTCCTCCAGCCCCTACACCCCTCCCTATCTCTGTAACCTCCTCCAGCCCCTACACCCCTCCCTATCTCTGTTACCCTCCTCCAACCCTCCGAGATCTCTGCGCTCCTCCAATTCCGGCCTCTTGAGCATCCCCCGAATTCCCATCGCTCCACCATTGGCGGCCGGGACTCTCTCGCTCGGGCCCCTCCATCTCCCTCAGATTGAAGAGAGCCAGTGTCCCCCACCCCTCTGGCTACCGACCCTCTCGCCACTGGAAACACTTTCTCCTCATTGACTCGATCCAAAACCACCCCCCCCACCTGCCCCCCCCACCACCCCCGTAATTCCGAACGCCTCGATTCAATCTCCGCCCTAAAAGGGGAACAATCCCAGTTCCTGCAGCCTCTCCACTGCGTGAACAGGAAGCATTAACTCTCTCGTTCTCTGACTGACAGAGCAGCGCTGCCTACGTGCTGTTCTACCAGCTACAGGAGAAGATCAACCAGCCTGCAGAGCCAGTCGCCTGTCCGAGCTGCAGCCCCCAGGATGAGAAGCCAGCTCCACCAGCCGACGAGGAGACGATGGATCTGGACTGACCGACTCCTCCCTCGGGACTGGAAACGTCCCGCTCTCGTATCTCTTTCCCACCCCCCCCACCGACCCACCATCGGTAACCAGAGCGAGACCCTCCCACCTGCCCCCTCCCCACCTTACCCACCATCAACACCCCCACCACCCCCCCCACCTCCCCCACTACCAAACCGCAACTGGATCAGCTGGACCAAATCCAGGAGTCCGGGGTCGAAGGTGTCGAGGGGCCTGTTGTCTGATGGGTCAGTGGGGGAAGGAGAGGGAGGGCCAATCGGTTTTGGAACCCCCCACCGCCGCCCCCCCCTCGTTCTAACCTGTGTCCGAGTGTGGCACCTGACCGTGCACTGCTTTTTAAACCCGCTGCCGGGGTGCGACTTTCTCTGTCTCCGTCTGGCCCGAGCTCCAGGCCGAGTTTTAAATTTTTTTAATTGTCTCTTAACCCGGGACCCTCCGCCGGGCGCTGGGCGATTTTGCCTCTCCTCCCTCACCCAGGACCAGGTAGGACGCGTTCGGGGGGTTGGGGGTGGGGGGAGGTACAGGAGGTTTTATCTACAGTCTCCCAGCTCCCCCCCCCCCCGCCACCCTCCCTCCAATCCCAAAGCCCAAACCCGGCGACGGAGCTTCTGTCGCTGAGGGGGCGGGGACCCCTTGGTCACTCACCGTGGGGGGTGGGAGGGTGGCGGAGGGACCTTCATCGGGCCTCAGGTCGGGGTGGGGGTTTGCTGGTCGTCCAAATTCTCTTCCCCCCCCCCCCCCCACCCTCCGGCCTCGCAGTCTGGCCTGACTGCTGCTCGCCGGTCTTCAGCTACCGGCGTCGGTAGCATATTCGACCTGGTGAGGCATCGCTCCTCCCCCCCCCCCCCCACCTCCGCCTCCACAGAGGGCGCCGAGGCCAAGCGGTAATGCCACGATTGGCCGATTCGAGCTCGTGGTGTGGGTTTGTCAGCCGGCGTGCGAGATCTTGCTGTGCGACACGCTGGTTCCAGATTCTGGAAGATTGGAATATTATTTGGAAAGGTTCGTCTTTTCTCTCAAACTGTTTGATTATCTCAGGGATTTACAGTTCGATGCAGTTATGATGCAAAGGAGTTCCAGTTTCCAGTGAAACGTTCCCCCTCACCATCCCTCCCCTCCCTCCCTCCCCCCTCTCCGAGGTTCCTCTGCTCCCAGTCGATTCTCCCTCCGTCCACTGTGATCTTTGGGACGTTTCCACAAGTGGCCTTAATGCTTGTTTGGGTTTGTAGTGGGTGGTGGGGTAGTTGCGCTATCGGGATAGGGGTCTGTCAGCGCACAGTCGGTGTGAGGGCGGGCAGGTTGAAAGATTTTAATATATACGCTGCTCTATTTATAACGCGGGCAAAACTCCACGCTGGGTCTGCGCACACTCCCCGCCCAGTCACTCTGAATAGTTTTAGGAACTCTGCTCATGCAGTCGTGTGCATGGGTAATACACATACATGTGCACGCTCACTCACACGCACACGCTCGCTCTCTCTCTCTCTCCCTCTCTCTCTGACACTCGTACGCACAGTCACTCTCTCACTCTCATTCTCTCTTGTGCACACTCGCTCTCACACTTTCTCGCTCTCACACTTTCTCGCTCTCACGCTTTCTCGCTCTCACGCTTTCTCGCTCTCACGCTTTCTCGCTCTCACGCTTTCTCGCTCTCACGCTTTCTCGCTTTCTCGCTCTCACGCTTTCTCGCTCTCACGCTTTCTCGCTCTCACGCTTTCTCGCTCTCACGCTTTCTCGCTCTCACGCTTTCTCTCGCGCTTTCTCTCGCGCTTTCTCTCGCGCTTTCTCTCGCGCTTTCTCTCGCGCTTTCTCTCGCGCTTTCTCTCGCGCTTTCTCTCGCGCTTTCTCTCGCGCTTTCTCTCGCGCTTTCTCTCGCGCTTTCTCTCGCGCTTTCTCTCGCGCTTTCTCTCGCGCTTTCTCTCGCGCTTTCTCTCGCGCTTTCTCTCTCTCTCTCTCGCTTTCTCTCTCTCTCTCGCTTTCTCTCTCTCTCTCGCTTTCTCTCTCTCTCTCGCTTTCTCTCTCTCTCTCGCTTTCTCTCTCTCTCTCGCTTTCTCTCTCTCTCTCGCTTTCTCTCTCTCTCTCGCTTTCTCTCTCTCTCTCGCTTTCTCTCTCTCTCTCGCTTTCTCTCTCTCTCTCTCTTTTTCTCTCTTTTTCTCTCTTTTTCTCTCTTTTTCTCTCTTTCTCTCTCTTTTTCTCTCTTTCTCTCTCTTTTTCTCTCTTTCTCTCTCTTTTTCTCTCTTTCTCTCTTTTTCTCTCTTTTTCTCTCTTTCTCTCTCTTTCTCTCTCTTTCTCTCTCTTTCTCTCTCTTTCTCTCTCTTTCTCTCTCTTTCTCTCTCTTTCTCTCTCTTTCTCTCTCTTTCTCTCTCTTTCTCTCTCTTTCTTTCTCACTTTCCTCTCTCACTTTCCTCTCTCACTTTCTTCTCTCACTTTCCTCTCTCACTTTCCTCTCTCACTTTCCTCTCTCACTTTCCTCTCTCACTTTCCTCTCTCACTTTCCTCTCTCACTTTCCTCTCTCACTTTCCTCTCTCACTTTCCTCTCTCACTTTCCTCTCTCACTTTCCTCTCTCACTTTCCTCTCTCACTTTCCTCTCTCACTTTCCTCTCTCACTTTCCTCTCTCACTTTCCTCTCTCACTTTCCTCTCTCACTTTCCTCTCTCACTTTCCTCTCTCACTTTCCTCTCTCACTTTCCTCTCTCACTTTCCTCTCTCACTTTCCTCTCTCACTTTCCTCTCTCACTTTCCTCTCTCACTTTCCTCTCTCACTTTCCTCTCTCACTTTCCTCTCTCACTTTCCTCTCTCACTTTCCTCTCTCACTTTCCTCTCTCACTTTCCTCTCTCACTTTCCTCTCTCACTTTCCTCTCTCACTTTCCTCTCTCACTTTCCTCTCTCACTTTCCTCTCTCACTTTCCTCTCTCACTTTCCTCTCTCACTTTCCTCTCTCACTTTCCTCTCTCACTTTCCTCTCTCACTTTCCTCTCTCACTTTCCTCTCTCACTTTCCTCTCTCACTTTCCTCTCTCACTTTCCTCTCTCACTTTCCTCTCTCACTTTCCTCTCTCACTTTCCTCTCTCACTTTCCTCTCTCACTTTCCTCTCTCACTTTCCTCTCTCACTTTCCTCTCTCACTTTCCTCTCTCACTTTCCTCTCTCACTTTCCTCTCTCACTTTCCTCTCTCACTTTCCTCTCTCACTTTCCTCTCTCACTTTCCTCTCTCACTTTCCTCTCTCACTTTCCTCTCTCACTTTCCTCTCTCACTTTCCTCTCTCACTTTCCTCTCTCACTTTCCTCTCTCACTTTCCTCTCTCACTTTCCTCTCTCACTTTCCTCTCTCACTTTCCTCTCTCACTTTCCTCTCTCACTTTCCTCTCTCACTTTCCTCTCTCACTTTCCTCTCTCACTTTCCTCTCTCACTTTCCTCTCTCACTTTCCTCTCTCACTTTCCTCTCTCACTTTCCTCTCTCACTTTCCTCTCTCACTTTCCTCTCTCACTTTCCTCTCTCACTTTCCTCTCTCACTTTCCTCTCTCACTTTCCTCTCTCACTTTCCTCTCTCACTTTCCTCTCTCACTTTCCTCTCTCACTTTCCTCTCTCACTTTCCTCTCTCACTTTCCTCTCTCACTTTCCTCTCTCACTTTCCTCTCTCACTTTCCTCTCTCACTTTCCTCTCTCACTTTCCTCTCTCACTTTCCTCTCTCACTTTCCTCTCTCACTTTCCTCTCTCACTTTCCTCTCTCACTTTCCTCTCTCACTTTCCTCTCTCACTTTCCTCTCTCACTTTCCTCTCTCACTTTCCTCTCTCACTTTCCTCTCTCACTTTCCTCTCTCACTTTCCTCTCTCACTTTCCTCTCTCACTTTCCTCTCTCACTTTCCTCTCTCACTTTCCTCTCTCACTTTCCTCTCTCACTTTCCTCTCTCGCACAATATTAGCTACGAGCAGTTTGTGAGAGAGGGGCTACCCTGCAGACAGAGCTAAGTCAGTTTGCACTCCTTACCCCCGCCCCTGGAAACAGATGCCCTATCGCTCATCACTCACCAGACCAGGGGTGTCTGCCCCTTGACATTGCAGCTTTCATTCAGGCTTATTGCTCCGAATCGAGATGGGGGGGCGGGGAGGAGGCGAGTTAAGGGCCGGTGTTGGGGGTGGGTAGTGAGTGAGTGGAGGGTCTCGGGGGGGAGGGGGGGGCTGGTGAGTGAGTGGTGGGCCTCGGTGGGGGGGAAATGGCCCCCTCCCTACGACCCTCCTAATGGCACAGCTTCCCACACAGGTACTTGCCCCCCGCCCCCCCCCCCCGCAACCCCTCCCTCCCCTGAGGGAGATAAAATTCCAGTCGCCCCCCTCCTCTGTCTCCAGCCCAGCCAAGCGAGCAGTTTTGCGGGGTGGAGGGGGGGGGGGTGGTGGCGAGTTGTTGGGGGTGCTGTTTACGGTCGGTTCCGAGCTGAGCGAGGCAGGTGTCTGACGTGTTTAGACCCTGATCCGGACGTCCCTTCCACTTACCCTTCCCGCTGTGTGGCTCAATCCCAATCAAATGGGTAATTTTAATGTTCCAGCCACGTTTCTGTTATGAATTTTGCCCTATGGAGGTGGGGGGGGGAGGCAGAGGGAGGGAGAGGGGGTGCTGGTCGCTGGTCCTCAGGGAAATGGATGGACATCTGGAGCCACCAGTCACAGTCGGACTGATTTCAGTCTCTCAGGGTGGGGTCGGGGTGGTGGGTTTGGAACCCATGGTTCAGGTGCAGTCTCACCGGGATGGGGCCAGAACGCACCTCCCTCCCCCATCTCCTCCCTCTGCTCCCCCCTCCCTCCCCCTCTGCTCCCCTCCTCTTCTCCCCCCACCCCCCCACCCCCACCCCATTGCGGCTGGGTGGTGGTCAGCAGCCCTGTCCAGCTAACTCCCCTGCTCTGGCCCACCCTGGGCAGTCATTCCTGTGCCTGAACTCCAGAACCCACCTGTACAATTTGTCGAACTGATGTTTTCATTCGTCAAACGACTTTGGTAAATAGACACTGATTTTAAAGAGTCTCTCGGCAGATATATATTGTATTTTCATATAAAGAGAGAGACTGTCCTGCTTTTTTTTTTTGTTTAGTTAATTGCTGCTCTACAAAATGATGGGTTTTTATTGTTCCAACAGCCTCAGACTTGTGTATATAAATATATTAAAAAGGAAACCAAAATGATTTAAATTAAAGCAATCTCTTGCTGCACATGTCTGACTCTCACTGGAGCCACTCCCTGCTCCGCTCTCACAGATATCAACACATCTCCGGCAGAAACTCGAGCCTCCTTCTGGTCTGGAAGGCGCTGCCTGAAAGGCCGATGGAAGCAGATTCGATAGGGACGCTCAAAAGTGGGGGGAGTTAGGGGGGGTGGGGGGTGTGTAAACTGGCTGGGCTGCCAACAAAGGGGCAAAACTGGGATCGTTCTCCTTCGAGCGGAGAAGGTTAAGGGGGAGATTGAATCGAGGCGTTCAGAATCACGAGGGGGTTTGGATCGAGTCAGTAAGGAGAAACTGTTTCCAGTGGCAGGAGGGTCGGTAACCAGAGGTTGGCGGTGGGGGGTGGGGGGGGTTGTCTCAGGAGGAGCGGTTGAGCAGGTTGGGACCTGTGCCCCTTGGAGTTTAGAAGAATGAGAGATGATCTGATTGAAACGCCCTGAGGGTCTTTGAGAGGGTTCGGGTACCTGGACGATGTTTCCCCTTGTAGGCCATTCAGCCCATCCCGCTTGCTCTGCTATTCGACACGATCAGGGCTGATTGTCCAGTTCAATGCCGTTTTTCCGCCCCCCCCACCCCCGTACTCTTTTTTTTCCCCCATATCCTTTCACATCATTGGTATTAGAAGCAAGGGACACCGTTGAAGAATAAGAGGGAGATGAGATTAGAAAGTGTAGATGTACAAAGGGACCTGGGTGTCCTTGTCCGTTAGTCACTGAAAGCTAATGTTCAGGTGCAGTCGGCAATTAGGAAGGCTAAATGGTGTGCTGGCCTTGGTCGTAAGAGGATTTGAGTACAGGAGAATTCTTGCTTCGATTGTATCGAACCTTGGTTAGGCCACACCCGGAGTACTGTGTGCAGCTTTGGTCCCCTTCCCTGAGGAAGGATATTATTGCCGTAGAGGGAGTGCAACGGAGGCTCACCTGCTTTTGAGAGTGGGGGAGGAAATCAGGAGCATGAAGGTATAAGAGCAAGACTCTGTCGAATGTCTGTTGTGTGCGCGCAGCACCTCCGATGGTGGGAGAATGGAATGGCACTGTGACATGTTTACATAGCAAACTCCCATTATAAATGTGGAGTGAAGGATTTAATCTGGAAAGGGTCAACAGGAAGTGAGCACTGGTAAAGAACCTTTTTTTTCCTTGGAAGACATGTTCACTGGAGCAGGATGATGCATATCTACAATGCTGCTATCCTGGAACATAGGGTGCCAGAAGAGAACAGGATAGTGCCAGACAGGGATTCTCAACTAAGGGCAACTGCTTGATGACAGCATTTTAATTGGTTCGTGACCAGGGCTTTGTGTGGTAACAGTAAAAGGAGAACAGCTCCTAGTCTGCAAAGAGGGAAGACCTAAACCCACCCACCACCCCCTCCTGTGTAAGATTGCAGCAATTCTGCCATAGTAGCTCGCTAGCTATCCCTCAGATCCCTGTAACCTGCTTTCTCTGAAAACCCCTGTCAAGAGGAAAAGGGGACGAAATCACCAGTGAACCACAGACTGAAAGTGCTGGGAGACCACCTCGTGTGATCAACAACAAACTGCAAGGAATTTGGAAGAGGTCAATTAAAATCAACCCATCGAATCCTGTACTCCAGATTGGTGCTATTGAACTGTTATACCTCACCATTAAAAGCCATGTTTTGTGTGTCTTATGTGTGTGTGTGTGTGTGCGTGTGTGTGTAGGGATTTAAGGGGGTAAAGTTTAAGTTATGGAGTTAGAAGTTAGCTCATAATTCTTTCTTTTGCCACTAGTTAAAGCCAATTTGTTTAATAAACAGTTATTTACTTAAGTTTACAAACCCTGGTGCTTGTATTCTATTAACCTAAATTGAACAGTTTGGTAAAATTGGGGAAATCATTGGTTTGATCAAACTTATCACATCTGTTGTGGCTCGGGGAGCAGTGGGACTTGATATTACAGCGCACTATCTCCAGTGAACCGTGACAAAGTTTGGGGGCTCGGGTCTGAGATATTTTGGAGCAAAAGACAGCAGCGATTTGGGTGTAGATTTAGTGAGAAATAAAAGCTAAAAGGAAACACCAAGTTTGTACTGTCAAAAATAAGATGGCACTGGAAATTGCTAAAGCTTTCCTGTAAGTGGAAGAGGTGTCCTTGACGATTTTACAAGGGATTCCAAAAGCCAGGTTCATTGAATTGGCAAGTACATTAAGAGAAGAGTTGCCTGCAAAAGCTGGGAAGGCAGGGATAATGGAAGAGATGGCACAGCATTTGAAATTGGATGGAATGCCAGAGAGATTGAGTTCTCCAAGAGGTGGTTCATTGAAATGGGCTGAAATTCAGTTGCACATTTTAAAAATATATTGGAACTAGTGGCAGCAGAAAAGGAAATGGAAATGCAAAAACTTGGATCTCCAAAGGGAAGAGGCAGAACGGCAGGAGAGAGAAAACAAGGAAGGGGATTAGAAATGGCGAGGTTAGAAAAGGAGGAGAGAGAGAGAGAGAGAGAGAGAATTCCAGCTTTGAATGCTGCCAGTTAGAAAAGAGACACCAGTAGGTGAGGCAGGACCTATTTCCAGATCAGAACCCAGTGGGGGGGATGTTTAAATTTGTGCACGCTCTTCCAAGGTTTGAGGAAAGGGATGTTGAAGGATTCTTTATTTAATTTGAGAAGATAGATAAACAAATGAGCTGGCCAGAGGGAAACTGGACCTTGCCCATGCAGAGCAAGTTGACAGGTAGAGCACAGGAAATTTATGCTTCACGGTCAGGAGGTTTCTAGGGATTATGATGCGGTGAAAAGGGTCATTTTGAGCGGATATGAGTTTTGAAATTTAAGGGAAAAATGCTTAATCCTTTCAAACTCAACTTAAGTTTGCCCAGGCAAAGTAGTTTTGACTGATGGATACGAGCATTAGGAGTTGAAACTAGCTGTGAAGTTCTGAGAGAGAATATTCTCTTGGGAGAACTTACAAACTCCCTACCTCCTGTAATAAGAACCTTCTGTTGAAGACCAAAGGTTGCAACAGCCAGAGAGGCAGCAGTAAAGGCTGACGGTTATGAGCTGACCCTTATAAGTAAACCTTTAGTCCATCACCCCCATAAATTTGAAAAGGATAGAAAGTGGGAGAGTGAAAGGAAGGCAAGTAGCCAGGGTAAAGATGGGAGAGCTGGGAATACCTTGAGACCTCCTCCCCTGGTCAGGAAGGAAGGTGCTGAGGTTGGGGGTGAAACTCAAGGGCCTCAAGTGTTTCCATTGTAATAAAGTGGGACATGTTCATTCAGAATGCTGGAAGTTGCAGGGAAAGCCTGTGGGGCGTATTGGAGTTTGTAAGAGCGAGTCCAAAGAGGGAACTCAAAAAGAAAATGCCATGGATCAAATTGTAGCTTTAACTACAAATAAGGGTGTGGAGGTAAACACAGCTGTGAATGCAGGTGAAGTGTATAAGATAGATGAGAGATATAAAGGGTTTTTGTCCAAGGGAAAGATAACCCCTTTTTCATCAAATGATGCAGCTAAACCTATAACTATATTAAGAGACACAAGAACTACTCAAACTCTTGTGCCAGAGAAGGACCTAGTTTTCCATCCAGAGTTCAATGAAAGCTAAAATATTGGTAAAGGGGATAAGTGAAGAGTATAACCCGATTCCACTGTACAAAGTGCAATTGGAGTTTAATTTGTTATCTGGGTCGGTGGTTTTAGGAGTGGTTAAGAAGTTACCCGTGGAGGGAGTTGATTTACTCGTGGGGAATGATTTGGTAGGAGTGAAGGTTATAGCTTCACCCACAATTATGGAAAGTCCAAGCGGGGCTAAAGAGAAGGAGCAGTTACAAGGACGAGTTCCTGGTATTTTTTCATCGTGTGTGGTGACCAGAGCAACGGCTGAACAAAGTCCATCACCAGAGGTCAGAGTAACACCACGAGCAGATGTCAGAGTAGCTGCAACTTTCTTCAAGGATGGGGATCATTCAAAGGAAGTGTTTGGCAGGTCTTCATTAATCCAGGCTCAGAAAGCAGATCCAGAGTTAAACAAGTCAACACAGTCACCTCACACTGAGGCTGAAGGAGTTGCGGAATTAAAAATTGAGTTCTGATGAGGAAGGGGAGACGCCCTCACAGACCTGCAGATGAGGAATGGAATGGAAGGTCGTTCATCTGATAGTGGCACCGCCCAAATATCATAAGAGGATATTGCAAGTAGCATCTAAAATCCCTATGGCAAGACATGTAGGAATATGGAAAATCCGAGCATCGATAAACAGGCAATTTACCTGGCCAAGATTTAATAAGGACGTAGTGCAATTTTGTAAAACGTGTCATGCATGTCAGGTAGTAGGTAAACCTCAACATGTAATCAAACCAGCGCCTTTAATACCCATACCAGTTTTTGAAGGACCGTTCAGTCAGGTATTAGTAGATGGTGTAGGATCATTACACGCTCCTGCTTTCATTTTGGGTAAAGTAGCACTTTAAAGTAGCAGACTGGTGGGAAAAGAGTTGGAGGAACAAGTCAAGTCAAAATCCAGCATACGTGATCCAGAGCAGAGTAACGGGAAAGAGGAGAAATCCAGAAGTGGAGATCGTAAACAGAGTAAAGACAACGATAGAGCAGAATGGGCCAAATCGAAACCTAGAAGCCGAGATAGAGAACAGAGCAAAGACAAAGATGGAGGGGAAAGGGACAAATCCAGAAAGAAAAATTAGGGTTAAAGATAAAGTAAAGAAAGAGGGAAAACATGCAAACTCAAGAAGCAGAGGCAGGGAACAAAAAACACAAAGAATTGAGGGTTAAATCCAGTAGTAATGATGCGGACAGGTCAAGAGTGAAGATCTGGAATTAAAGAGCAAAATCCAAAAGCAAGGAAAGGGTTAGAGAAGCCGGTGGGGTCCTCTTCCAAGAAACTAAATCGATGTCGGAGGACGTGCTCTACAGCAGAAGAAGAAACTAGCATTGTCGTTGTTTCTTCAACGCCTCTGGGGTTTATGTCCAACACGATAACAAAGAAACGCTAATCTACACTGACCATAATCCGCTCGCGTTCATTCAGAAATTTAAAACTTGGAACGCGAGACTGTTTCGATGCAAAGATAATGTGATTGCAGATGCATTGTCCCGGGTGTAAGTTACTGAAATAAGTATGAGGGGGAAGGATCGATGAATGAATGAATGCAAGTCTCCTGTTTTGTTGCCTACGTGTCACATACCTTGTGATGAAACGTACTTTTTAAATGGCGGTTCATCCTTTTTAAGGGTGGAGGCACGAAAAGAACCTTTTTTTTTCTCTTGGGCTGCATCTTTAAAATTGGACTGTGGCTTTTTTTTAAAAAAAACTACCACGGCTGCAGCCGAAAGACGTGCTCACTGGAACAGGATGAGGGAAATCTACAATGTTGCTATCCTGGAACAGAGTGTGCCACAAGAGAACAGGATGGAGCTGGAAAGGGGAACTGCCCGATGACAGAGTTTTAACTGGCTCCTGACCAGTATGGTAACAGTACAGGCAGAACAGCTCCTAGCCCACAAAGAGGGAAGACCTAAAACCTCTCTCTCTCTCCCTCCTGTCTTTGTAAGATTCCAGTAATTCCGACATAGTTGCTAGCCGGCTATCCCTTACATCCCTGTAACCTGCTTTCTCTGAAAACCCCTGTCAAGAGGAAAAATTATTCACCAGTAGAGATATTGAAAAGCAAGTTTTTCAACCAGTGAACCACAGACTGAAAGCGCTGGGACACCATCTCGCATCATCAACAACAAACTGCAGGAATTTGGAAGGCATCGATTAAAATCAACCCATCGAATCCTGTACTCCAGGTTGGTGCTGCTATTGAACTGTTTTATCTCACCCTTAGAAGACACACAGGACGTGGATTTTGTGTGTGTGTGTATAGGGATTTAAGAAAGGGGTAGAGTTTAAATTATGGAGTTAGAAGTCAGCAGTTCATATCTCTTTCCTTTGCCGCTAGTTAAAGACAATTTGTTCAATAAACAGTTATTTACTTATTAAGTTTACAAACCTGGTGCTCATGTCCTGTTAACGTAAATTAAACAGTTTGGTAGAGTTGGGGCATTCTGGTGGTTTGGCCAAACTGTTCACACCTGTCTCGGCTCAGGGAGTTGTGGGGCTCGATATTACAGCGCACTATCTCCACTGAGTCCTGACAGCACGATAGTCACGGTTTAAAATTTACACAGTTGGATTAAAGATGTGCGATTCCACAGAGCGCTGGGAGACAGCAGCTTTCTCCGGGACTGATTATATTCTGCCCGCTCGCTCACAGGTCAGACCCGCTGGGTGCCCTGCACCCTGCCCACCGCCAGCTCTGTTCCCCGCAGAACTGCACAACAATCTCTGGGGGGGGGGGGGGTGGGGCGGGTTGGGGGAGAACCTCGGGAGTCTCCCCGGTCCCTAGTGTGGCTGAGGTGAGGGTGTCCACCCTGCAGGACTGCAGCTGTGTCGCCTCTTTGTGAATTACACAGAGAGGAGCAGGGCTTCTGATAAAGGGGGGGCGGGGGGGGGGGGTGTCGTCAGGAGGCCATTCAGCCCCTCGAGTCCCTGCTATTCAGTAAGGTCATGGCTGATGAGAGATATTTCAACTTGGGGGATGGGGCCGTCGATATGAGACGGTCACTAATCAATCCAATCGAGGGAGGGGGATTCAGGAGAAAGGTCTTCACCCAGAGAGCGGGGAGAATGTGGAACTCGCTCCCACAGAGAGGGGTCGAGGTGAATCGGGTCGATGCGTTTGAGGGGCTGGGGGGAGGCTGGATAAACACCTGAGGGGGAAAAGGGATAGAAGGGAATGGGGGGGGGGGTGGTAGGGGGTGGGGAGAGGCTCAGAGCAGAGGGGCCAAAGGGCCTGTTTCGGTGCTGCAAGTGATAACTGAGGGATGCTATCCTGTGACAGTCGGAGAGCTAGCTGACTGACCCTGATGGACACAAGCTGATAATATTGTACTTTGATGTTTATTCATTTTAAACCCTAGCTCGAATTAATTTACAGATTGGCAAATAATCACAGGGATGGCAGTGGAGATCGGAGCCTGGGTCCCCGCGGAGACTCGGAACATCGCCTGGTGCTACCCCTTGCTGTAAAACTGCGCCAAATTCAGGTCGTTCCCCATCAGCTCCTCTTCCACGCTCTCCAGGGCCCACCGGTGGTCTACCACCTCCAGAGCCTCCCACTCTGCCTGGTGGGGGAGACAACAGTGTCAGCGGGTAGAGGGTAACCCAGGGAATCCACTCCCCCTAGACAGGGAGATCTAACCCAGGGGAATCCACTCCCCCCCCGGACAGGGAGATCTAACCCAGGGGAATCCACTCCCCCCCGGACAGGGAGATCTAACCCATGGGAATCCATTCTCCCCGGACAGGGAGATCTAACCCATGGGAATCCATTCTCCCCGGACAGGGAGATCTAACCCAGGGGAATCCACTCCCCCTAGACAGGGAGATCTAACCCAGGGCAATCCACTCCCCCCCGGACAGGGAGATCTAACCCAGGGGAATCCACTCCCCCCCCCGGACAGGGAGATCTAACCCAGGGGAATCCACTCCCCCCCGGACAGGGAGATCTAACCCAGGGGAATCCATTCTCCCCGGACAGGGAGATCTAACCCATGGGAATCCATTCTCCCCGGACAGGGAGATCTAACCCAGGGGAATCCACTCCCCCTAGACAGGGAGATCTAACCCAGGGGAATCCACTCCCCCCCCGGACAGGGAGATCTAACCCAGGGGAATCCACTCCCCCCCGGACAGGGAGATCTAACCCAGGGGAATCCACTCCCCCCCGGACAGGGAGATCTAACCCAGCGGAATCCATTCTCCCCGGACAGGGAGATCTAACCCAGGGGAATCCACTCCCCCTAGACAGGGAGATCTAACCCAGGGGAATCCACTCCCCCCCGGACAGGGAGATCTAACCCAGGGGAATCCACTCCCCCCCCCGGACAGGGAGATCTAACCCAGGGGAATCCACTCCCCCCCGGACAGGGAGATCTAACCCAGGGGAATCCACTCCCCCCCGGACAGGGAGATCTAACCCAGGGGAATCCACTCCCCCCCGGACAGGGAGATCTAACCCAGGGGAATCCACTCCCCACAGACAGGGAGATCTAACCCAGGGCAATCCACTCCCCCCCGGACAGGGAGATCTAACCCAGGGCAATCCACTCCCCCCCGGACAGGGAGATCTAACCCAGGGGAATCCACTCCCCACAGACAGGGAGATCTAACCCAGCGGAATCCATTCTCCCCGGACAGGGAGATCTAACCCATGGGAATCCATTCTCCCCGGACAGGGAGATCTAACCCAGGGGAATCCACTCTCCCCAGACAGGGATATCTAACCCATGGGAATCCATTCTCCCCAGACAGGGAGATCTAACCCAGGGGAATCCATTCTCCCCGGACAGGGAGATCTAACCCAGGGGAATCCACTCCCCCCCCCGGACAGGGAGATCTAACCCAGGGGAATCCACTCCCCACAGACAGGGAGATCTAACCCATGGGAATCCATTCTCCCCAGACAGGGATATCTAACCCAGGGGAATCCTTTCTCCCCGGACAGGGAGATCTAACCCAGGGGAATCCACTCCCCCCCCCGGACAGGGAGATCTAACCCAGGGGAATCCACTCCCCCCCCGGACAGGGAGATCTAACCCAGGGGAATCCACTCCCCCCCCGGACAGGGAGATCTAACCCAGGGGAATCCACTCCCCCCCGGACACGGAGATCTAACCCAGGGGAATCCATTCTCCCCAGACAGGGAGATCTAATCCAGGGGAATCCACTCCCCCCCCCCCCGGACAGGGAGATCTAACCCAGGGGAATCCACTCCCCCCCGGACAGGGAGATCTAACCCAGGGGAATCCACTCCCCCCCGGACAGGGAGATCTAACCCAGGGGAATCCACTCCCCCCCCCCCCGGACATGGAGATCTAACCCAGGGGAATCCACTCCCCCCCCCCCCGGACAGGGAGATCTAACCCAGGGGAATCCTTTCTCCCCAGACAGGGAGATCTAACCCAGGGGAATCCACTCCCCCCCCGGACAGGGAGATCTAACCCAGGGGAATCCACTCCCCACAGACAGGGAGATCTAACCCAGGGCAATCCACTCCCCCCCGAACAGGGAGATCTAACCCAGGGGAATCCACTCCCCACAGACAGGGAGATCTAACCCAGCGGAATCCATTCTCCCCGGACAGGGAGATCTAACCCATGGGAATCCATTCTCCCCGGACAGGGAGATCTAACCCAGGGGAATCCACTCTCCCCAGACAGGGATATCTAACCCATGGGAATCCATTCTCCCCAGACAGGGAGATCTAACCCAGGGGAATCCTTTCTCCCCGGACAGGGAGATCTAACCCAGGGGAATCCACTCCCCCCCCCGGACAGGGAGATCTAACCCAGGGGAATCCACTCCCCACAGACAGGGAGATCTAACCCAGGGCAATCCATTCTCCCCGGACAGGGAGATCTAACCCAGGGCAATCCATTCTCCCCGGACAGGGAGATCTAACCCAGGGGAATCCACTCCCCCCCCGGACAGGGAGATCTAACCCAGGGGAATCCACTCCCCCCCCCCCCACCCCCCCCCGGACAGGGAGATCTAACCCAGGGGAATCCACTCCTCCGATGACGGGGAGAGTGAACATCATTAACGTACACAACCCGCCTCCCATGGCCCCTACCCCCTCCCCATCCCTTCACTCTTCCCTCCCCACCCCCTCCACCACACGCCCCCTCCCTCTCCTCTCTCAGCACCTACCTTGAAAGCCTTGTTGGTGTCCGGCGCCATGGACAGGGCAGCCCCTGTGAGCTGGTCCTCCAGGGTTCGGGAGTGGTCGGCTGCTGCGGAGACAGGATGGGGGGGATATCAAAGGGGGTGGGGCATGTCCCGGCAAGCCACCCCGCATTTCGGGAGCAGACAGCGACCCGGAGGGAGTGGGAACTCACCGTTATCCTGGCCCAGGATTAAGGAGTACAAACGACGCAGTCCGAAAACATTCAGGAAGTACCAGGAGGCGGAGCTGACCCTGAGGGCACAGACAGGAGGTGTCGGGTTAGTAACGGGAGGGGGTGCCAGCTCGAGCACAGTGACTCGCTCCCCGCCGTGGACAGACAGGCTCGCAACCCCCCCACCCACCACCACCACCACCACCACCCTCGGGATGTCCCGAGATCAGCAAGACCCCACAAACAGCAATGCCAGGATGTCCCGTTTTTAGCGAAGTCGGTCGAGGGGTAAATATTGTCTTCAGGACACCGGGGGGGAGAACCCACCATCGCGCCCCCCCACCCCCCCCACTTCTTTAAATCACAGCCGTGGGATCTTTTACACCCACCCGAGGGGGCAGACGGGGCCTCGGTTTAACGTCTCATCCCGAAGGACAGCACCTTCAGTTCAAAGAGGGGCTGAATGGCCTCCTCCTGTTCCTGTGTAACGGGCTCGAGAGGGGCTGAATGGACCTCCTCCTGTTCCTGTGTAACAGGCTCGAGAGGGGCTGAATGGACCTCCTCCTGTTCCTGTGTAACAGGCTCGAGAGGGGCTGAATGGACCTCCTCCTGTTCCTGTGTAACGGGCTCGAGAGGGGCTGAATGGACCTCCTCCTGTTCCTGTGTAACGGGCTCGAGAGGGGCTGAATGGACCTCCTCCTGTTCCTGTGTAACGGGCTCGAGAGGGGCTGAATGGACCTCCTCCTGTTCCTGTGTAACGGGCTCGAGAGGGGCTGAATGGACCTCCTCCTGTTCCTGTGTAACGGGCTCGAGAGGGGCTGAATGGACCTCCTCCTGTTCCTGTGTAACGGGCTCGAGAGGGGCTGAATGGACCTCCTCCTGTTCCTGTGTAACGGGCTCGAGAGGGGCTGAATGGACCTCCTCCTGTTCCTGTGTAACGGGCTCGAGAGGGGCTGAATGGACCTCCTCCTGTTCCTGTGTAACAGGCTCGAGAGGGGCTGAATGTGAGACCTGTCGGGACACTCACCAGGATGCATCGAGTGAGACCAGCTCAATCCCCCGCTGTAACATGGGTTTGAAGCGGAGAGTCAATGGGAATGGGACCTTAGCTGTAGAGAGAGAAACAGGAACAGAAGATGCTGCTTAAACTGGGCTGAAACAGGAATGAAAACAGCCAAAAAGCATAAACACACGCGCACAGCAAACAGGGGCAGGGATGAGGCGATTGTCGGTAAGAGTTAAATGACCTGTTCCCCCCACCTGCCCCACCCCCACAGGATTCCCATCCATTGTACCCACCCACATCCTTCGCCCATCTGTCAATGTCTTACTTCTGACCAACCGCAGCCCGGCTACCCCCCCACCCCCCCCGCCCAACCCACCAATACCCGCTAGCGTCACTCACCATCACCCCTCCCCCCCCACACTGATACCCACTGGCGTCACTCACCATCACCCCTCCCCCCCACCCACCGATACCCGCTGGCTTCACTCACCATCCCCGCCTCTCCCCCCCCACACCCCACCCCACACACCCTGTGAATTTTTCCCCTTTGAGTATTTCTCCGATTCTCCCCTTTTGAACGTTCCTATTGAATCTGCTTCCACCGCCCTTTCAGGCAGCGCCTTCCAGATCACCACAACTCGCTGTGTCAGACACATTCTCCTCATCTCCCCCCCACCCCCTCTGGATCTTTTACCGATTCTCTTCAATCTGTCCCCACTCCCCCCCTCTGCTTACCAACCCTCCTGCCACTGGAAACAGTTTCTCCTCATTGACTCGATCCAGACTCCCTCGTGATTCTGAACGCCTCGATTCAATCTCCACCTTAACCTTCTCCGCTCAAAGGAGAACAATCCCGGCTCCTCCAAACACTCCACATAAACTGAAGCCCCCTCATTCCGGGGAACCGGTCCTGGTAAATCTCCCTCCCTCCGCACCCTCTCCGAAACCCTCCACGTCCTTCCCAAGGTGCGGGGGGCTGGAATTTGATACAGTACAGAAGGCGTTGGACGCCCCCCCCCATCCCCCCCAACCTGAGACACATTGACCTTGTCCAGCACGGTCCCACTGCCAAGCACACCTTACGCCTCCCGGGTTGACCCATGGACCTCTCCAGCCCACACCCGATCAGCGAGCTCACCCAGACAACGCGCTAACTTACTGGTGACAAATCCCGAGAAGGCCCAATTGATCCAGCCACCGATCAGGATCATTGGCAGAACGTTGGTCAGGTTCCCCTTCATCAGGTCCGTCAGCATGCTGGGGTCTGAGGGGAGATATCGGGGTCAGAGAGCAGAGTGAAGCAGCAGGAATAGAAACAGAGGCAACAAGATCCAACCTCCCCCACCACCGAACCCCACCCGTCCACACCTGCTCCTCTCGAGCCCCAATCACGACCACAGCCAAACGCGGGCATCCTGGGGTCTGGGAGGTGTTGCCAAATTCGCCAGTCACACAGACCCTTCCCCACCAGTACTGTACCCAAGTGTTATACCGTGACAGACCCGTCCCCACCAGTACTGTACCCCAGTGTTATACAGTGACAGACCCGTCCCCACCAGTACTGTACCCAAGTGTTATACAGTGACAGACCCGTCCCCACCAGTACTGTACCCCAGTGTTATACAGTGACAGACCGGTCCCCACCAGTACTGTACCCCAGTGTTATACAGTGACAGACCCGTCCCCACCAGTACTGTACCCCAGTGTTATACAGTGACAGACCCGTCCCCACCAGTACTGTACCCCAGTGTTACACAGTGACAGACCCGTCCCCACCAGTACTGTGCCCCAGTGTTATACAGTGACAGACCCGTCCCCACCAGTACTGTACCCCAGTGTTATACAGTGACAGGCCCGTCCCCACCAGTACTGTACCCCAGGGTTATACAGTGACAGACCCTGTCCCCACCAGTACTGTACCCCAGTGTTATACAGTGACAGACCCCCCCCCACCAGTACTGTACCCCAGTATTACACAGTGACAGACCCATCCCCACCAGTACTGTACCCCAGTGTTATACACTGACAGACCCGTCCCCACCTGAACTGAACCCCGGTGTTATACAGTGACAGACCTGTCCCCACCAGTAATGTACCCCAGTGTTATACAGTGACAGACCCGTCCCCACCAGTACTGTACCCCAGTGTTATACAGTGACAGACCCGTCCCCACCAGTACTGTACCCCAGTGTTATACAGTGACAGACCTGTCCCCACCAGTACTGTACCCCAGTGTTATACAGTGACAGACCCGTCCCCACCAGTCCTGTACCCCATATTATACACTGACAGACCCATCCCCACCAGTACTGTACCCCAGTGTTATACAGTGACAGACCCGTCCCCACTAGTACTGTACCCCAGTGTTATAAAGTGACAGACCCGTCACCACCAGTACTGTACCCCATATTATACACTGACAGACCCGTCCCCACCAGTACTGTACCCCAGTGTTACACAGTGACAGACCCGTCCATACCAGTACTGTACCCCAGTGTTACACAGTGACAGACCAGTCCCCACCAGTACTGTACCCCAGTGTTATATAGTGACAGACCCGTCCCCACCAGTACTGTACCCCAGTGTTATACAGTGACAGACCCCGTCCCCACCAGTACTGTACCCCAGTGTTACGCAGTGACAGACCCGTCCCCACCAGTACTGTACCCCAGTGTTATACAGTGACAGACCCGTCCCCACCAGTACTGTACCCCAGTGTTATACAGTGACAGACCCGTCCCCACCAGTACTGTACCCCAGTGTTAGACACTGACAGACCCGTCCCCAACAGTAATGTACCCCAGTGTTATACAGTCACTGACCCGTCCCCACCAGCACTGTACCCCAGTGTTATACAGTGACAGACCCGTCCCCACCAGTACTGTACCCCAGTGTTATACAGTGACAGACCCATCCCCACCAGTACTGTACCCCAGTGTTATACAGTGACAGACCCATCCCCACCAGTACTGTACCCCAGTGTTATACAGTGACAGACCCGTCCCCACCAGTCCTGTACCCCATATTATACACTGACAGACCCGTCCCCACCAGTACTGTACCCCAGTGTTATACAGTGACAGACCCGTCCCCACCAGTACTGTACCCCAGTGTTATAAAGTGACAGACCCGTCCCCACCAGTACTGTACCCCATATTATACACTGACAGACCCGTCCCCACCAGTACTGTACCCCATATTATACACTGACAGACCCGTCCCCACCAGTACTGTACCCCAGTGTTATATAGTGACAGACCCGTCCTCACCAGTACTGTACCCCAGTGTTATATAGTGACAGACCCGTCCTCACCAGTACTGTACCCCAGTGTTATACAGTGACAGACCCCGTCCCCACCAGTACTGTACCCCAGTGTTATACAGTGACAGACCCCGTCCCCACCAGTACTGTACCCCAGTGTTATACAGTGACAGACCCCGTCCCCACCAGTACTGTACCCCAGTGTTATACAGTGACAGACCAGTCCTCACCAGTACTGTACCCCAGTGTATACAGTGACAGGCCCGTCCCCACCAGTACTGTACCCCAGTGTTATACACTGACAGACCCGTCCCCACCAGTACTGTACCCCAGTGTTACACAGTGACAGACCCGTCCCCACCAGTACTGTACCCCAGTGTTACACAGTGATAGACCCGTCCCCACCAGTACTGTACCCCAGTGTTACACAGTGATAGACCTGTCCCCACCAGTACTGTACCCCAGTGTTACACAGTGATAGACCCGTCCCCACCAGTACTGTACCCCAGTGTTATACAGTGACAGACCCGTCCCCACCAGTACTGTACCCCAGTTGTATGCACTGACAGACCTGTCCCCACCAGTACTGTACCCCAGTGTTATACACTGACAGACCCGTCCCCCCCAGACATTACCTGTCACAGGGTTTTTTGGCGTCACCTTCCTTTTTGTTTTCTTAAAGAAGCCGGCTTCAGGATCATTGAAGAAATGCTTCCTCATGATGAAGGACTATGAGGTAAAGAGAGCAGTAAAGAGTTAGGCTGTGGTGCCCAGCCATTAATTACGAGCCCACACAGGACAACGAGGCTGATGGTATCTATCCCAGAAACTCACTACGATGTATCTGGCACCCTCGCCTCACAGGGTGGGGCTGGGGTGAGGTGGGGCGGGGGGAGGGCGGTGGGGTTAAAGTCATGGTCATGTTCCCCACTTCAGAGACTCTCAGCCCAAAATCCAATCAAACACTCGTATATACATGTTCCCCGGTACGTCCACAACTGCCTAGTCAATCACCAACTACCCCACCTTCATCTCTCCCCCGTCCCCTCTTCATCTCTCCCCCCGTCCCCTCTTCATCTCTCCCCCCGTCCCCTCTTCATCTCCCCCCGTCCCCTCTTCATCTCGCCCCCGTCCCCTCTTCATCTCCCCCCGTCCCCTCTTCATCTCTCCCCCCGTCCCCTCTTCATCTCTCCCCCCGTCCCCTCTTCATCTCCCCCCGTCCCCTCTTCATCTCTCCCACCGCCCTCTCTTCATCTCCCCCCCGTCCCCTCTTCATCTCTCCCCTGTCCCCACTTCATCTCTCCCTATCACCTCTTCATCTCTCCCCCCGTCCCCTCTACATCTCCCCCCGTCCCCTCTACATCTCCCCCCGTCCCCTCTTCATCTCCCCCCGTCCCCTCTTCATCTCCCCCCGTCCCCTCTTCATTTCCCCCTGTCCCCTCTTCATCTCTCCCCCGTCCCCTCTTCATCTCTCCCCCGTCCCCTCTTCATCTCTCCCCCGTCCCCTCTTCATCTCTCCCCCGTCCCCTCTTCATCTCTCCCCCGTCCCCTCTTATCTCTCCCCCGTCCCCTCTTAATCTCCCCCCGTCCCCTCTTCATCTCCCCCCGTCCCCTCTTCATCTCCCCCCGTCCCCTCTTCATCTCTCCCCCGTCCCCTCTTCATCTCCCCCCGTCCCCTCTTCATCTCTCCCCCGTCCCCTCTTCATCTCCCCCCCGTCCCCTCTTCATCTCTCCCCCCGTCCCCTCTTCATCTCTCCCCCCGTCCCCTCTTCATCTCCCCCCCGTCCCCTCTTCATCTCCGCCCCGTCCCCACTTCATCTCTCCCTATAACCTCTTCATCTCTCCCCCGTCCCCTCTACATCTCCCCCCGTCCCCTCTTCATCTCCCTCCGTCCCCTCTTCATCTCTCCTCCGTCCCCTCTTCTTCTCCCCCGTCCCCTCTTCATCTCCCCCCGTCCCCTCTTCATTCTCCCCCCTGTCCCCTCTTCATCTCTCCCCCCGTCCCCTCTTCATCTCTCCCCCGTCCCCTCTGCGTCTCTCTCCCCCGTCCCCTCTTAATCTCTCCCCCCGTCCCCTCTTAATCTCTCCCCCCGTCCCCTCTTCATCTCTCCCCTCGTTCCCTCTTCATCTATCCCCCGTCCCCTCTTCATCTCCCCCAGTCCCCTCTTCATCTCTCCCCCCGTCCCCTCTTCATCTCCCCCCGTCCCCTCTTCATCAACCCGCATCTCCTCTTCATCTCCCCCATCCCCTCTTCATCTCCCCGTCCCCTATTCAGCTCCCCCCGTCCCCTCTTCATCGCTCCCCCCGTCCGCTCTTCATCTCTCCCCCGTACCCTCTTCATCGCTCCCCCCCATCCCCCTCTTCTCATTCTCTCTCCCCGTCCCCTCTTCATCGCTCCCCCGTCTCCTCTTCATCGCTCCCCCGTCCCCTCTTCATCGCTCCCCCGTCCCCTCTTCATCGCTCCCCGTCCCCTCTTCATCTCTCCCCGTCCCCTCTTCATCTCTCCCCCCGTCCCCTCTTCATCTCTCCCCCCGTCCCCTCTTCATCTCTCCCCCCGTCCCCTCTTCATCGCTCCCCCGTCCCCTCTTCATCGCTCCCCCGTCCCCTCTTCATCGCTCCCCCGTCCCCTCTTCATCGCTCCCCCCGTCCCCTCTTCATCGCTCCCCCGTCCCCTCTTCATCTCTCCCCCCGTCCCCTCTTCATCTCTCCCCCGTCTCCTCTTCATCTCTCCCCCGTCCCCTCTTCATCTCTCCCCCCGTCCCCTCTTCATCTCTCCCCCCGACCCCTCTTCATCTCTCCTTATTCTCTTTTCATCTCCGCCCGTCCCCTCTTCATCTCTCCCCCCGTCCCCTCTTCATCTCTCCCCCGTCCCCTCTTCATCTCTACCCCGTCCCCTCTTCATCTCTCCCCCGACCCCTCTTCATCTCTACCCCCGTCCCCTCTTCATCTCTACCCCCGTCCCCTCTTCATCTCTCCCCCGTCCCCTCTTCATGTCCCCCCGTCCCCTCTTCATCTCCCCCCGTCCCCTCTTCAACTCTCCCCCGTCCCCTCATCTCTCCCCCCGTCCCCTCTTCATCTCTCCCCCCGTCCCCTCATCTCCCCCTGTCCCCTCTTCATCTCTCCCCCCGTCCCCTCTTCATCTCTCCCCCCGTCCCCTCTTCATCTCACCCCCCGTCCACTCTTCATCTCTCCCGCCGTCCACTCTTCATCTCTCCCCCCGTCCCTTCTTCATCTCTCCCCCGTCCCCTCTTCATCTCTCTCCCCCGTCCCCTCTTCATCTCTCCCCCGTCCCCTCTTCATCTCTCCCCCGTCCCCTCTTCATCTCTCCCCCGTCCCCTCTTCATCTCTCCCCCGTCCCCTCTTCATCTCTCCCCCCCGTCCCCTCTTCATCTCTCTGCCCGTCCTCTCTTCA
>NW_024470717.1:0-66120 GCF_017639515.1 Carcharodon carcharias
GGGGGGAGGGGGAGAGAGAGAGGGGGAGGGGGAGAGAGAGAGGGGGGAGGGGGAGAGAGAGTGAGGGGGGGAGGGGGAGAGAGAGAGGGGGGAGGGGAGAGAGAGGGAAGGGGGGGGGAGGGGGAGAGAGAGGGAAGGGGGGGGAGGGGGAGAGAGAGGCGATCACCTCTCATTCGTCTAAACTGAGGTGAATATCGGTCCGTTCTGCTCGATCTCTCCTCACAGGGCAAATCCCCTCATCCCAGGGTTCAGTCCCTCTTTGTCACCCTCCCTCCTGGGCAGGTATATCCATCCTTCAATAAGGGCACCAAACCTGTACACAGGACTCCAGCAATGGCCTTAGCAAAGCTTCATAGAATTACCCTTACAGTCCACTCCCTCAATCCACAGTCACGTTTCTGACTGATGGACGTATTTGTCAAGTAATTTGACTGTTTTAACGTGACGCTATATTTGTGCACGTTCTTATTTCAGTTCTGAGAAAGAAGTTGGCCTCAATCTTCAGTGCCTGTGTCCTGTCCAAGAGATGCCTCCATACCTGCTCCCACCGGAATAAATCGGTAAGCAAAATTAGCAGAGCTTTTCCCAAAATCGGGGTTAACTCTGCTGTGAGAGTCAGTGTGTGTGTGGGACCCGTACCCCAGTGAGAGTCAGTGTGTGTGTGGAACCCGTACCCCAGTGAGAGTCAGTGTGTGTGGGACCCCTACCCCAGTGAGAGTCAGTGTCTGTGGGACCCATACCCCAGTGAGAGTCAGTGTGTGTGTGGGACCCGTACCCCAGTGAGAGTCAGTGTGTGTGAGACCCGTACCCCAGTGAGAGTCAGTGTGTGTGGGACCCATACACCAGTGAGAGTCAGTGTGTGTGTGTGTGTGGGACCCGTACCCCAGTGAGAGTCAGTGTCTGTGGGACCCATACCCCAGTGAGAGTCAGTGTGTGTGTGGGACCCGTACCCCAGTGAGAGTCAGTGTGTGTGAGACCCGTACCCCAGTGAGAGTCAGTGTGTGTGGGACCCATACACCAGTGAGAGTCAGTGTGTGTGTGTGTGTGGGACCCGTACCCCAGTGAGAGTCAGTGTGTGTGGGACCCGTACCCCAGTGAGAGTCAGTGTGTGTGGGACCCGTACCCCAGTGAGAGTCAGTGTGTGTGTGGGACCCGTACCCCAGTGAGAGTCAGTGTGTGTGTGGGACCCGTACCCCAGTGAGAATCAGTGTGTGTGTGGGACGCGTACCCCAGTGAGAGTCAGTGTGTGTGTGGGACCCGTACCCCAGTGAGAGTCAGTGTGTGTGTGGGACCCGTACCCCAGTGAGAGTCAGTGTGTGTGAGACCCGTACCCCAGTGAGAGTCAGTGTGTGTGGGACCCATACACCAGTGAGAGTCAGTGTGTGTGTGTGTGTGGAACCCGTACCCCAGTGAGAGTCAGTGCGTGTGGGACCCGTACCCCAGTGAGAGTCAGTGTGTGTGGGACCCGTACCCCAGTGAGAGTCAGTGTGTGTGTGGGACCCGTACCCCAGTGAGAGTCAGTGTGTGTGTGGGACCCGTACCCCAGTGAGAATCAGTGTGTGTGTGGGACGCGTACCCCAGTGAGAGTCAGTGTGTGTGTGGGACCCGTACCCCAGTGAGAGTCAGTGTGTGTGGGACCCGTACCCCAGTGAGAGTCAGTGTGTGTGTGGGACCCGTACCCCAGTGAGAGTCAGTGTGTGTGGGACCCGTACCCCAGTGAGAGTCAGTGTGTGTGTGGGTCCTGTACCCCAGTGAGAGTCAGTGTGTGTGGGACCCGTCCCCCAGTGAGAGTCAGTGTGTGTGTGGGACCCGTACCCCAGTGAGAGTCAGTGTGTGTGTGGGACCCGTACCCCAGTGAGAGTCAGTGTGTGTGGAACCCGTACCCCAGTGAGAGTCAGTGTGTGTCTATGGGACCCGTACCCCAGTGAGAGTCAGTGTGTGTGGAACCCGTACCCCAGTGAGAGTCAGTGTGTGTCTATGGGACCCGAACCACAGTGAGAGTCCGTGTGTGTGTGTGTGTGGGACCCGTACCCCAGTGAGAGTCATTGTGTGTGGGACCCGTACCCCAGTGAGAGTCAGTGTGTGTGTGGGACCCGTACCCCAGTGAGAGTCAGTGTGTGGGGGGGACCCGTACCCCAGTGAGAGTCAGTGTGTGGGGGGGACCCGTACCCCAGTGAGAGTCCGTGTGTGGGGGGGGGAGTGTCAGTTTTAACCCTTCTCTCTCTCTCTCTCTCTGTGCTGCAGAATTTCCTGGTCCACCTGATCAACCTCCTCTTTGGGTTGCTCAGTGTCTTCTACCTCACGTATCTGGGATCTTTCTTTGACATCGATGTGGAGGAGGAGGTGGAGGAGGAGGTAAGGGAGAGGGTGGGACAGAGGAGGGTCAGTGTCGGGCAGTGTGGGTCCCTTCGCTCACCATTGGCATTTGGCTTGGCGGGGGTGGGGGGAGGGTTGCTGGGTGCTGGGTGTGGGCTCCCGCTGACCCTGCACCAGGGGCTATCTTGCTTCCCTTGGAATCACCCAAGTCTGGGGTCTCGACCGCCGGGATTCCTGTTGCTCGGGCTAGTCCGGATCTGGGAGAAGGGGCCAGGAATGCCGTGGGCTTGTTGCGGGGAGCGTAGCGGGTGCTGGAGTGGTGAGTTAAATTGGCTAAAATGCTTCCCCACCACATAGAATGAGGAAAGAGCTGGCCGTGAAGCCCGACCGAGTCAAATAGTTGGCCGTTCTACATGATGGCAGCAGGGCAGGGGGAGCAGTTTGCTGCGTGCGTGCGTGTGTACATATGTACGTCCCGGAATGTCGTCTCCGCCCGCCCCCCCCCCCCCCGCCGGAGCTGGGAGGCTGGCGTTTGGGTTGGGAGGGTGGGCACTTATTCGCCGCGCATCCTCTGGATTAAGGGGGAGGTGGGGTGTTGGTTAGAACGGGCTGCTCTGCGGCCCCCTGTCTGTAACCAGTTGGTTGGAGTAGGTGGGTGGGGTGCGGTAGGGCGGGCGAGGGCAGGAGTGGGCGGCACGCGAGTCAACCTGCAGTCGAATAGCCGGCCGCAAGTCAAACCTGCGCCCTTCCGCTTGAGCGCTTTCTCCGGCGATCGGGAAGGGGGCAGCATGTGAGGTGAGGGTGGGAGGGGCGCTTGGCACTGGTGAGTCCCTCCCCCCCCCCCCCCCCCCCCCCCCCCCCCCCCCCCCCCCCCCCCCCCCCCCCCCCCCAAGGAGCCGAGGGTTGACCGGTATCTTTGTCACGCAGGGTTACAGCATGATCTTCACCATCCAGAAGTGGCAGGAGCTGAGCTGGGCCGGCCACTGGGTGACCTTCGCCCTCTGGGTCTTCTACCGGCTGCTGGGCTGAAGCACGAGCCCTCCCAGTGCGTGTGCAGAGAGAGAGAGAGAGAGAGGCTGGGGTCCAGATGAAATCGCACCGAGAGATCCCTCGCTCCGACTGGGACCCCTTTGGGTATTTTCTTTTTTAAACATGGGAAACGAGGACTGGGTCCGGTCACGATAGCTGCCATTTTCCAGGCGCATCATCACAGTCCTGCAGACTTAACTTTTCATCAGGAGTTTCTATCGTCCGACTTCCCTATCCCTCACTTGCCGCTTCTCCGAGACCCGGGAGTGGGGTCAGGATGAACGTAAGGAGCAGGACTCAGAGGTGTTTTTTTTCCCCCCTCCCCCCTCACCCGTCTCCCAGCTCAACCCCAGACTGGTATCGAGGGACAGTAACACTGCGAATGCAGCAACAGGAGGAGGCCGTTCAGCCCCTCTTGAGCCTCTTTACACATGAGCAGGAGGAGGCCGTTCAGCCCCTCTCGACTCTGTTACACAGGAACAGGAGGAGGCCCATTCAGTCCCCACTTGAGCCTGTTACACAGGAGCAGGAGGAGGCCATTCAGCCCCTCTTGAGCCTGTTACACAGGAAGAGGCCATTTAGCCCCTCGGAAGCCTGTTACACAGGAACAGGAGGAGGCCATTCAGCCCTTCCTCGAGCTTGTTACACAGGAAGAGGCCATTCAGCCCCTCTTGAGCCTGTTACACAGGAACAGGTGGAGGCCATTCAGCCCTTCCTCGAGCTTGTTACACAAGAACAGGAGGAGGCCATTCAGTTCCTCACGAGCCTGTTACACAGGAACAGGAGGAGGCCATTCAGCCCCTCTTGAGCCTGTTACACAAGAAGAGGCCATTTAGCCCCTCGGAAGCCTGTTACACAGGAACAGGAGGAAGCCATTCAGCCCCCCCTCAAGCCTGTTAAAACTGAACAGGAGGAGGCCATTCAGCCCCTCTTGAGCCTGTTACGCAGGAACAGGAAGAGGCCATTCAGCCCCTCTTGAACCTGATCCTCCATTCAATTAGATCACTGCTTCTCTCTATCCTAAGTCCATCTACTTGCCTCAGTTCCCATGTTCTGGACTTCCCCTCCCCCCCACAACCTCCCCCACCCCTGGGTAAACTGTTTCTCTCTGTCGACCCTATCGAGTCCTTTAATCATCTTAAACCCCTCGACCGGATCACCCCTCAATCTTCGACACTCGAGGGGAACACAAGCCCAGTCTGTGTGATTTGTCCGTAACGTAACCCCCTCAGCCCCGGGATCGCTTTGGGGAATCTGCATTTCTTCCCCCCCCCCCCCACCCCCACCAACACTACCCCCTGCCACCAGCGCCCCCCCCCCCTGCCACCCCACTCCCCTCCCCCCGCTGAGTCTGATATATCCTTCCCGAGAGGTGGGGTCCTGAACTGGACACCGCAGCTCCTGGTGAGGCCGGAGCAGAGCTTAGTATCGTGGTCACGTAACTCCCACCCCAGGAGGAGGCCGTTCAGCCCCTCGAGCCTGCTGTGCCGTTTCGACACGATCCGACGGCCGGGATTGCTCCGGGGTCCAGAATTCCGAACGCTCCCAGCCCTCGGAAGCGAAGAAATCTCCGCCCGTTTCACTCACTCCAAAACGGCCGACCCCCTTATCCTGACCGCCCCCCGCGTTCTAGACTCTCCGACCAGGGTTGTTGAGGGGGGTGGTGGAGGAGGAGGAGTGGGGAGGGTGGGGGGTGGGGGGTGGGGGGGAACCAGCCTCTCAGCACCGACCCTGTCGAAACCCCCTTCAGAATTTGACCGGTTCCGACGAGATCGCCCCTCGTTCCTCTGAACTCGGGGGGGGAAATACGGGCCTGTTCCCCTCGATCTTCTTTCCTCACGGGAGCATCCCCACGACCCAGGGGTCGGGTCTGACGCACGTTCATTTCACTCCGTTCTAGGTTCCGGTACGTCTGTCCTCTGGTAAGGGCCCTCTGGACTGGACAGAAATGTTGGGGGACTGAGGCCCCGCCCTCTCGCAACGCCACCTCCCCCTGCCCGTGGCGAAGCTGACAGCTCAGCGACGGCGGCAGGGGTCACAGGTCACGACCCGCCAGGAGGTTGCGGCCTCTCGCCGATTCCCGCTGCTCCCCCGTTGGCGTTCCCTGGTTAAGAGGGATTCCCGCCCTCACCGGCATCTCATTCCCGCGTAACTTGTCCGGTGAGATCGGCTGAAAGCATTTTACACCCCACCCCTACCAGAAACACTCCAGATTCAGTTCAATGTGCACATGTCGTTCTCCGCCCTCGCCCCAACAACCCTGTTTATACCGTCTGCTCTGTCGCTAAGCGTGCCCACTGTATTTATACTTCAATATATCAGAAATGTTTAGATATCCCTGTGTCTCTCTGTTTCTTGTTAAGCGCGGCAAGCAAAGCGAAGACGGTGCCTCATACAGTCAACCTGTCAAGGTCTCGGGTTATACCCTGAGCGCTCCCTCACCGGCGTCCCGTCACCGTGTGGGGGAATCACAGACACAGACCCGTCACCGTGTGGGGGAATCACAGACCCGCGTCCCGTCACCGTGTGGGGGAATCACAGACACAGACCCACGTCCCGTCACCGTGTGGGGGAATCACAGACCCGCGTCCCGTCACCGTGTGGGGGAATCACAGACCCGCGTCCCGTCACCGTGTGGGGGAATCACAGACACAGATCCGTCACCGTGTGGGGGAATCACAGACACAGACCCGCGTCCCGTCACCGTGTGGGGGAAGCACAGACACAGACCCGTCACCATGTGGGGGAATCACAGACACAGACCCGTCACTGTGTGGGGGAATCACAGACCCGCGTCCCGTCACCGTGTGGGGGAATCACAGACCCGCGTCCCGTCACCGTGTGGGGGAATCACAGACCCGCGTCCCGTCACCGTGTGGGGGAATCACAGACCCGCGTCCCGTCACCGTGTGGGGGAATCACAGACCCGCGTCCCGTCACCGTGTGGGGGAATCACAGACCCGCGTCCCGTCACCGTGTGGGGGAATCACAGACACAGACCCGTCACCGTGTGGGGGAATCACAGACACAGACCCGTCACTGTGTGGGGGAATCACAGACCCGCGTCCCGTCACCGTGTGGGGGAATCACAGACCCGCGTCCCGTCACCATGTGGGGGAATCACAGACCCGCGTCCCGTCACCGTGTGGGGGAATCACAGACCCGCGTCCCGTCACCGTGTGGGGGAATCACAGACCCGCGTCCCGTCACCGTGTGGGGGAATCACAGACACAGACCTGCGTCCCGTCACCGTGTGGGGGAATCACAGACCTGCGTCCCGTCACCGTGTGGGGGAATCACAGACCCGCGTCCCGTCACCGTGTGGGGGAATCACAGACCCGCGTCCCGTCACCGTGTGGGGGAATCACAGACACAGACCCGCGTCCCGTCACCGTGTGGGGGAATCAGACACAGACCCGTCACCGTGTGGGGGAATCACAGACCCGCGTCCCGTCACCGTGTGGGGGAATCACAGACACAGACCCGCATCCCGTCACCGTGTGGGGGAATCACAGACACAGACTCGTCACCGTGTGGGGGAATCACAGACACAGACCCGCGTCCCGTCACCGTGTGGGGGAATCACAGACACAGACCCGCGTCCCGTCACCGTGTGGGGGAATCACAGACACAGACCCACGTCCCGTCACCGTGTGGGGGAATCACAGACACAGACCCGCGTCCCGTCACCGTGTGGGGGAATCACAGACACAGACCCACGTCCCGTCACCGTGTGGGGGAATCACAGACACAGACCCGCGTCCCGTCACCGTGTGGGGGAATCACAGACACAGACCCGTCACCGTGTGGGGGAATCGCAGACACTGACCCACTTTTACCCCTAACCCAATTCAAATGATGAGAGACCCAGCCTGTTTGTTTGGAAGACTTGAGTTAGTTTATTTGAGGTGTAAGCTTTGAGAGAGTGGCCAAGTGTGGAGCTTCCTTAGCCTACGCGATCGCACGACGTTCGATTCCTCTTGGGTCTGCGTCGACACGATCCCAGTAGAATCTCCAAAGCCATCTTCAGAAAGCTCTGTAAGCTACCATTCCTTGGCCTTTGGCTGCCCTGTCCTCGGGAAGAACAAGAAGAGAGATTGGTGTCGGTAACGTGTCAGTGTGCAACAGAGCCGCCTGTGTACAGGCGCTACCTGAATATACACCTGGGTACGGAGAATGGGAAATATATAACATGGAAAGAGGAGATATATAAACACCCGGGTACGCGGAGAGGGAGATAAATAAACACCCGGGCACACGGAGATGGAGATAAATAAACACCCGGGCACAGGGAGATGGAGATAAATAAACACCCGGGTACTCGGAGATGGAGATATATAAACACCCGGGTACTCGGACGTTGAGATGTATAAACACCCAGGTATTCGGACAGTGAGATGTGTAAACGCCCAGGCATACGAGTGGGAATTGTATAAACACACGGGTACATGCAGAGGGGGATATGTAAAAACACCTGGGCACACGGAGAGGGGTACATATAAATACCCGGATACGAGAAGAGGGGGATATATAAACACCTGAGTAAGAGGAGAGGGAGATATATAAACACCTGGGTACATGGAGAGGCATATATATATATAAACCCCCGGATATACGAAGAGGGGGATATATAAACACCTGGGTACGTGTAGAGGGAGATATATAAACACGCAGGTACACGCAGAGAGGGATATACAAACACCCGGGTTCACAGAGCGGGAGATATATAAACACGTGGATACACAGAGAGGGAGATATAGAAACATCCGGGTACATGGAGAGGGAGATTTATAAACATCCGGGTACATGGAGAGGGAGATATATAAACACCCAGTACTCGGACAGTGGGATATATAAACACCCAGGCACACGGAGAGGGAAATATATAAATATCTGGGCACATGGAGTGGGAGATATATAAACACCCAGGTACATGGAGAGGGAGATATATAAACATCCGGGTACATGGCGAGGGAGATATATAAACACATGGGTACACAGAGAGGGAGATATATAAACACCCGGGTACTTGGACAGTGGGATATATAAAAACCCAGGCACACGGAGAGGGAAATATACAAAAACCCGGCTATGTGGACAGTGATATATATAAACACCCAGACACACGGAGATAGAGATAGACAAACACCCGGTACTCGGACAGTGAATTACATAAACACCCGGGTCCTCAGACAGTGGGATATATAAACACCAGGCACATGGAGAGAGAGATATATAAGCACCCGGTACTCGGACAGTGAGATATATAAACAACCAGGCACGTGGAGAGAGATATATAAACACCCGGGTAGCGGAGGGGGGGATATATAAGCACGCAGGTACACGCAGAGGGGGATATATAAACACCCGGGCACGCAGAGAGGGAGATATATAAATACCCGGATATGCAGAGAGTGGGTATATAAACACCCGGATATGCGGAGAGGGGGATATATAAACACCTGGGTACGCAGAGAGGGAGATATATTAACACCTGGGTACGCAGAGAGGGATATATAAACACTCAGGCACACGGAGAGGGAGAAATATAAACACCTAGGCACACAGATAGGGAGATATATAAACACCCGGGTGCAGGGAGGGGGAGATATATTAACACATGGGTGCAGGGACAGGGAGATATATTAACACGGGTATGCGGAAAGGGATATATAAACACCCGGGTACACGGAGAGGGGGATATATAAACACCCGGGTACACGGAGAGGGAGATACATAAACACCCGGGTACACGAAGAGGGGGATATATAAACACCCGGGTACACGGAGAGGGGGATACATAAACACCCGGGTACACGGAGAGGGGGTTATATAAACACCCGGGTACACGGAGAGGGGGATACATAAACACCCGGGTACACGGAGAGGGGGATACATAAACACCCGGGTACTCGGACGTTGAGATGTATAAACACCCAGGTATTCGGACAGTGAGATGTGTAAACGCCCAGGCATACGAGTGGGAATTGTATAAACACACGGGTACATGCAGACGGGGATATGTAAAAACACCTGGGCACACGGAGAGGGGTACATATAAATACCCGGATACGAGAAGAGGGGGATATATAAACACCTGAGTAAGAGGAGAGGGAGATATATAAACACCTGGGTACACGGAGAGGGGGATATATAAACACCCGGGTACACGGAGAGGGGGGATATATAAACACCCGGGTACGCAAAAAGGGGATATATAAACACCCGGGTATGCGAAGAGGGAGATATATAAACACCTGGGTACGCAGAGGGGGATATATAAACACCCGGGTGCAGGGAGAGGGCGATATATAAACACCCGGATACGCGGGGAGGGGGATATATAAACATCTGGATACATGGAGAGGGAGATATACAAACACCCGGGTGCAGGGAGAGGGGGGATATATAAACACCCGGAAATGCGGCGAGGGGGATATATAAACACCCAGGTACTTGGAGAGGAAGATATACAAACACCCGGGTACGCAGAGAGGGGGTATATAAACACCCGGATACGCGGAGAGGGGGTATATAAACACCCGGATACGCAGAGAGGGGGTATATAAACACCTGGGTACACGGAGAGGGAGATATATAAACACCCGGGTACACAGAGAAGGAGATATATAAACACCTGGGTACACGGAGAGGGAGATATATAAACACCCAGGTACACGGAGAGGGAGATATATAAACACCTGGGTACACGGAGAGGGAGATATATAAACAGCCGGGTACACAGAGAAGGAGATATATAAACACCCGGGTACACGGAGAGGGAGATATATAAACACCCGGGTACACGGAGAGGGAGATATATAAACACCCGGGTACACGGAGAGGGGTACATAAACACCTGGGTACACGGAGAGGGGGATATATAAACACCCGGGTACACGGAGAGGGAGATATATAAACACCCGGGTACACGGAGAGGGAGATATATAAACACCTGGGTACACGGAGGGGGCGATATATAAACACCCGGGTACACAGAGAAGTAGATATATAAACACCCGGGTACACAGAGAAGGAGATATATAAACACCCGGGTACACGGAGAGGGAGATATATAAACACACGGGTACACGGAGAGGGAGATATATAAACACCCGGGTACACGGAGAGGGAGATATATAAACACCCGGGTACACGGAGAGGGAGATATATAAACACCCGGGTACACGGAGAGGGGTACATAAACACCTGGGTACACGGAGAGGGGGATATATAAACACCCGGGTACACGGAGAGGGAGATATATAAACACCCGGGTACACGGAGAGGGAGATATATAAACACCTGGGTACACGGAGGGGGGGATATATAAACACCCGGGTACACAGAGAGGGAGATATATAAATACCCGAGTACATGGAGAGTGAGATATATAAACATCTGGGTACACGGAGAGGGAAATATATAAACACCCGGGTACGCAGAGAGAGGGTATATAATGACCCGGATACGCGGAGAGGGAGATATATAAACACACGGGATCTGGTGATTTTTACACTCTATCTTTATGTTCTCCGTCTTTCTTTTTGTTCTGTTCACCTCCTTGCTTCTTTGTTTCTCCTTTTTGCTCCCCTTTTTTTGGTTGTTCCTTCGGAGCCTGCTGGAAGATGGTAAAGGAATACCCTCGATTACAGATACAGAGTAAAGCATCGTCTACACCATCCCCATCAAACACTCCCAGGGCAGGTACAGCATGGGGTTAGATACAGAGTAAAGCATCGTCTACACCATCCCCATCAAACACTCCCAGGGCAGGTACAGCACGGGGTTAGATACAGAGTAAAGCTCCCTCTACACCGTCCCCATCAAACACTCCCAGGACAGGTACAGCACGGGGTTAGATACAGAGTAAATCTCACTCTACACCGTCCCCATCAAACACTCCCAGGACAGGTACAGCACGGGGTTAGATACAGAGTAAAGCTCCCTCTACACCGTCCCCATCAAACATTCCCAGGGCAGACATTGAATGTGCAGAGCTATTCAACTACAGAATGCCCTTGTCTAGTACCTCATGGGGAGCCCTGGCTGAGTGATTGGAGAGGGAACTGTCCTCCCTCTATTCTAGGGCCTTTGAGGGCAGTTCCCTGCTCGGTGGGACGTGGCGCCATAGCTGCATCAGTGCGGCATTCCGCTGACCCCCCCCTCCACCCCTTCCCCCCAAACCCCCATCCCCAATCCACCCCTTCCCCCCAACGCCCCTCCACCCCCTCCCCCCAACCCCTTCCCCCCCAACCCCCCTCCACCCCTTCCCCCAACACCCCCTCCAACCCCTCCCCCCAACCCCCCTCCACCCCTTCCCCCCACCCCCCATCCACCCCTTCCCCCCACCCCCCATCCACCCCTTCACCTCCCCCACCCCCAATCCACCCCTTCCCCCATCCCCAATCCACCCCTTCCCCCCATCCCACCTCCACCCTTCCCCCCCACCCCCCCATCCACCCCTTGCCCCCATTCCCAATCCACCCCTTCCCCCCAACCCCCCTCTACCCCTTCCCCCCACCCCTTCCTCCCAACCCCCCTCCACCCCTTCCCCCCACCCCCCCTTTCCCCCTCCACCCCTTCCCCCCACCCCCTTCCCCCCCATCCACCCCTTCCCCCCATCCCCAATCCACCCCTTCCCCCCAACCCCCCTCCACCCCTTCCCCCCAACCCCCCTCCACCCCTTCCCCCCACCCCCTCCAACCCTTCCCTCCCACCCCCGACTCACACAGCCTCCAGGAGGATGGATCACATCAGGTTGGTGACCTACCTTAGTGGAGGATTTCTTATCGGATTTGTTTCCTGCAGATAACAAAAAGAAACATCAAATCAGGAGAAATTAAGCACAAAAGAGCCAACTGTTTGATGGTTATTTGTGGGATCTTACTGTGTGCAGAATGGCTGCACAATGATCCGTCGGCTTCCAAAGTAATTGACTGAGTGCAGAGGGAAGATTCCGAGTGACCTGTATGGCACTATGTAAACCTAGAAGCTCCCTCTACACTGTCCCCATCAAACACTCCCAGGACAGGTACAGCACAGGGTTAGATACAGACTAAAGCTCCCTCTGCACTGTCCCCATCAAACACTCCCAGGACAGGTACAGCACGGGGTTAGATACAGAGTAAAGCTCCCTCTACACTGTCCCCATCAAACACTCCCAGGACAGGTACAGCACAGGGTTAGATACAGACTAAAGCTCCCTCTACACTGTCCCCATCAAACACTCCCAGGCCAGGTACAGCACGGGGTTAGATACAGAGTAAAGCTCCCTCTACACTCTCCCCATCAAACACTCCCAGGACAGGTACAGCACGGGGTTAGGTACAGAGTAAATCTCCCTCTACACTGTCCCCATCAAACACTCCCAGACTCCTGTACACCAGCAGTGTAGAGGTGAGAGGGGGCTGTGCGAACTGGAAATGAAACAGTCAGTATCCACCAGAGAAAACCACCGTGACAATCCCATAACTCATTTAGTGCAGTAAACCGCCCCGAGGTAACTAGCCAGAGTGATTAACCAACAAAGTAGAGGCCACAGAGTAAACATTAAGGAAAGGTGAGCAAATGTTTGGTCAAAGAGGTCAGTTTTAAGGAGCGTCTTAAAGCAGGGTAGAGAGAGGAAGAACAGATAAAGACAGAGAAAGGGAGAGAGAGGTGGAGAGGTTTAGGGAGGGAATTGCAGAGCTTAGGGCCCCCCAGGCAGCTGAAGGCCCGGCCGCCAGTAGTGGAGCGATGGGATCGGGGGATGGTCAAGAGGCCGGAATTGGAGGAGCGCAGAGATCTCGGAGAGTTGTAGGAGGGTTACAGAGATAGGGAGTGTTGTAGGGACTGGAGGAGGTTACAGAGATAGGGAGGGTTGTAGGGGCTGGAGGAGGTTACAGAGATAGGGAGGGTTGTAGGGACTGGAGGAGGTTACAGATAGGGAGGGTTGTAGAGAGCTGGAGGAGGTTACAGAGATAGGGAGGGGTGTAGGGGCTGGAGGAGGTTACAGAGATAGGGAAGGTTGTAGGGACTGGAGGAGGTTACAGATAGGGAGGGTTGTAGGGGCTGCAGGAGGTTAAATAGATAGGGAGGGTTGTAGGGGGCTGGAGGAGGTTAGAGAGATTGGGAGGGTTGTAGGGGCTGAAGGAGGTTACAGAGATAGGGAGGGTTGTAGGGGCTGGAGGAGGTTACAGAGATATGGAGGGTTGTAGGGGCTGGGTTACAGAGACATGGAGGGGTGTAGGGGCTAGAGGAGGTTACAGAGATAGGGAGGGTTGTAGGGACTGGAGGAGGTTTCGGATAGGGAGGGTTGTAGGGGCTGGAGGAGGTTACAGAGATAGGGAGGGGTGTGGGGGCTGGAGGAGGTTACAGTGAAAAGGGAGGATTGTAGGGGATGGAGGAGGTTAAAGAGATAGGGAGGTTGTAGGGGCTGGAGGAGGTTACAGAAATAGGGAGGGTTGTAGGGGGCTGGAGGAGGTTACAGAGATAGGCAGGGGTGTAGGGGCTGGAGAAGGTTACAGAGATAGGGAGGGTTGTAGGGGCTGGAGGAGGTTACAGAGATAGGGAGGGTTGTAGGGACTGGAAGAGGTTACAGATAGGGAGGGTTGTAGGGGCTGGTGGAGGTTACAGAGAAAGGGAAGGTTGTAGGGGCTGGAGGAGGTTACAGAGATAGGGAGGGGTGTAGGGGCTGGAGGTGGTTAAATAGATAGGGAGGGTTGTAGGAATTGGAGGAAGTTAAAGTGATAGGGAGAGTTGTAGCGGCTGGAGGCGGTTACAGAGATATGGAGGGTTGTAGGGGCTGGAGGAGGTTATAGAGATATGGAGGGTTGTCGGGGCTGGAGGAGGTTATAGAGATAGGGAGGGTTGTAGGGGCTGGAGGAGGTTACAGAGATAGGGAGGGTCGTAGGGGCTGGAGGAGGTTACAGAGATAGGGAGGGTTGTAGGGACTGGAGGAGGTTACAGATAGGGAGGGTTGTAGAGAGCTGGAGGAGGTTACAGAGATAGGGAGGGGTGTAGGGGCTGGAGGAGGTTACAGAGATAGGGAAGGTTGTAGGGACTGGAGGAGGTTACAGATAGGGAGGGTTGTAGGGGCTGCAGGAGGTTAAATAGATAGGGAGGGTTGTAGGGGGCTGGAGGAGGTTAGAGAGATTGGGAGGGTTGTAGGGGCTGAAGGAGGTTACAGAGATAGGGAGGGTTGTAGGGGCTGGAGGAGGTTACAGAGATAGGGAGGGTTGTAGGGGCTGGGTTACAGAGACATGGAGGGGTGTAGGGGCTAGAGGAGGTTACAGAGATAGGGAGGGTTGTAGGGACTGGAGGAGGTTTCGGATAGGGAGGGTTGTAGGGGCTGGAGGAGGTTACAGAGATAGGGAGGGGTGTGGGGGCTGGAGGAGGTTACAGTGAAAAGGGAGGATTGTAGGGGATGGAGGAGGTTAAAGAGATAGGGAGGTTGTAGGGGCTGGAGGAGGTTACAGAAATATGGAGGGTTGTAGGGGGCTGGAGGAGGTTACAGAGATAGGCAGGGGTGTAGGGGCTGGAGAAGGTTACAGAGATAGGGAGGGTTGTAGGGGCTGGAGGAGGTTATAGAGATAGGGAGGGTCGTAGTGGCTGGAGGAGGTTACAGAGATAGGGAGGGTCGTAGGGGCTGGAGGAGGTTACAGAGATAGGGAGGGTCGTAGTGGCTGGAGGAGGTTACAGAGATAGGGAGGGTCGTAGGGGCTGGAGGAGGTTACAGTGATAGGCAGGGTTGTAGGGGCTGGAGGAGGTTACAGAGATAGGGAGGGCTGTAGGGCCTGGAGGAGGTTTGTCTTGGAAGAAGGAGTGACCCTCTGCCTCAACACAGCGTCTCTGCCTCTGAGTGCGAGTTTGTGACCCTTCCGCATTGGACAGCCACCGGAGATCCAGCGCCTGCTTTCTGGAACGACGTCTAGCCCGAGACAGTCCTGCTAAATTGGCCTCAGTGCCCTGGGCTGTGTAGGGAGGTTGATGGGCGGGCAGTGGGGCGGGCGGGGGGGGGGGGCGGTGGTGGCAAAGGTGGTGTGCGGTTTGCGAGGTAGGCAGGGGGATGGGAAAGGGTACCCACTCACAATCAGCTGCCCGGCGATGGAGGCCCCTGCGGAGACAGGACTACACTCCACCACGATGCCCCCCGTGGCTGAATAGCCCAGTGTCGCGGAAGCCGGGTCGAGAGGAAAGGAGGGGAGGACTTGTGAGCTACCACGAAGAGGGAGGCTGAGTCATTGGAGACCCACCCACGCCGTCACCCTCCCTCCCGAATGGACTCAAACCCCCTCGCGGCCCTGGGGTCGGTCAGGACTGGCTTGAGGGGAAGAGGGGGGCTATTACCTTTGGCCCCTGGCATTGCGAACGGCCTGTAGTCCAACTGTACTCCGGCTCAGCTTTGGCGTGTTTTGTCCCAGCGAGGAACAGCCTCCCCTCCCGAATTTATCTGGCACGCGGTTTGTAAGCAGAACTCTCCGGAAAACAGGAGAGCCTGAGGTGCAATGAGATGCCCAGGGCCCCCCTGGCCTGGCTGACAATGCGTTCTGCCGACTCGGCAGAGGGGCGAGGGGATGGAGGAGGGGGCGGGCAGTGTGGTGGCCACTGCTGACGCCACAGTGGGCTCCCACGAGCTCGCTGCCTAATCCCGTCATTATCCCTTTAATCCCAGGCTCAAAGGGAACCTCATTCACTCGCTCGTACTGCGCCACAGGGTAAGTTTGTGACCTTTGACCGTTGACCTCCTTTCCACTGTTGGCGCAGGTCACGGGGGTTTGGAGCTGCACGGAGTGGCTGGGAGGCGAGTTTCCTATTGCTCGGTTTGGCTCAAGCCTTGGTTCCCTATCTCTGTAACCTCCTCCAGCCCCTACACCCCTCCTTACTCTGTAACCTCCTCCAGCCCCTACAACCCTCCCTATCTCTGTAACCTCCTCCAGCCCCTACACCCCTCCTTACTCTGTAACCTCCTCCAGCCCCTACAACCCTCCCTATCTCTGTAACCTCCTCCAGCCCCTACACCCCTCCTTACTCTGTAACCTCCTCCAGCCCCTACACCCCTCCCTATCTCTGTAACCTCCTCCAGCCCCTACACCCCTCCTTACTCTGTAACCTCCTCCAGCCGCCTACACCCCTCCCTATCTCTGTAACCTCCTCCAGCCCCCTACACCCCCTCCCTATCTCTGTAACCTCCTCCAGCCCCTACACCCCTCCCTATCTCTGTAACCTCCTCCAGTGCCTACACCCCTCCCTATCTCTGTAACCTCCTCCAGTGCCTACACCCCTCCCTATCTCTGTAACCTCCTCCAGTGCCTACACCCCTCCTTACTCTGTAACCTCCTCCAGCCCCTACACCCCTCCTTACTCTGTAACCTCCTCCAGCCCCTACACCCCTCCTTTCTCTGTAATCTCCTCCAGTGCCTACACCCCTCCCTATCTCTGTAACCTCCTCCAGTGCCTACACCCCTCCTTACTCTGTAACCTCCTCCAGCCCCTACACCCCTCCTTTCTCTGTAACCTTCTCCAGCCCCTACACCCCTCCTTTCTCTGTAATCTCCTCCAGTGCCTACACCCCTCCTTTCTCTGTAATCTCCTCCAGTGCCTACACCCCTCCCTATCTCTGTAACCTCCTCCAGTGCCTACACCCCTCCTTACTCTGTAACCTCCTCCAGCCCCTACACCCCTCCCTATCTCTGTAACCTCCTCCAGCCCCTACACCCCTCCTTTCTCTGTAATCTCCTCCAGTGCCTACACCCCTCCCTATCTCTGTAACCTCCTCCAGTGCCTACACCCCTCCTTACTCTGTAACCTCCTCCAGTGCCTACACCCCTCCCTATCTCTGTAACCTCCTCCAGCCCCTACACCCCTCCTTTCTCTGTAACCTCCTCCAGTGCCTACACCCCTCCTTACTCTGTAACCTCCTCCAGCCCCTACAACCCTCCCTATCTCTAACCTCCTCCAGCTCCTACACCCCTCCTTTCTCTGTAACCTCCTCCAGCCCCTACACCCCTCCCTATCTCTGTAACCTCCTCCAGCCCCTACACCCCTCCCTATCTCTGTAACCTCCTCCAGCCCCTACCCCCCTCCCTATCTCTGTAACCTCCTCCAGCCCCTACAACCCTCCCTATCTCTGTAACCTCCTCCAGCCCCTACACCCCTCCTTACCTCTGTAACCTTCTCCACCCCTACAACCCTCCCTATCTCTGTAACCTCCTCCAGCCCCAACAACACTCCCTATCTCTGTAACCTCCACTGGCCCCTACAGCCTTCCCTATCTCTGTAACCTCCTTCAGCACCTACACCCCTCCTTATCTCTGTAACCTCCTCCGGCCCCTACAACCCTCCCTATCTCTGTAACCTCCTCCAGCCCCTACAACTCTCCCTTTCTCTGTAACCTCCTCTGGCCCCTACACCCCTCCCTTTCTCTGTAACCTCTTCCAGCCCCTAAAGCCCTCCCTATCTCTGTAACCTCCTCCAGCCCCTACAACCTTCCCTATCTCTGTAACCTCCTCCAGCCCCTACAACCCTCCCTATCTCTGTAACCTCCTCCAGCCCCTACAACACTCCCTATCTCTGTAACCTCCTCCAGCCCCTATAGCCCTCCCTATCTCTGTAACCTCCTCCAGCCCCTACAACCCTCCCTATCTCTGTAACCTCATCCATCCCCTACAACCCTCCCTATCTCTGTAACCTCCTCCAGCCCCTACAACCCTCCCTATCTCTGTAACCTCCTCCAGCTCCTACACCCCTCCCAACTCTGTAACCTCCTCCAGCCCCTACACCCCTCCCTATCTCTGTAACTTCTCCAGCCCCTACAACCCTCCTGATCTCTGTAACCTCCTCCAGCACCTACACTCCTCCCTATCTCTGTAACCTCCTCCAGCCCCTACAACCCTCCCTATCTCTGCAACCTCCTCCAGCCCCTACGACCCTCCCTTTCTCTGTAACCTCCTCAAGCCTCTACAACCCTCCCTATCTGTGTAACCTCCTCCAGCCCCTACAACCCTCCCTATCTCTGTAACCTCCTCCAGCCCTTACACCCCTCCTTACCTCTGTAACCTTCTCCACCCCTACAACCCTCCCTATCTCTGTAACCTCCTCCAGCCCCTACAGCCCTCCCTATCTCTGTAACCTCCTCCAGCCCCTACAACCCTCCCTATCTCTGTAACCTCCTCCAGCCCCTACAACCTTCCCTATCTCTGTAACCTCCTCCAGCCCCTACAACCCTCCCTATCTCTGTAACCTCCTTCAGCCCCTATAACCCTCCCTATCTCTGTAACCTCCTCCAGCTCCTACACCCCTCCCAACTCTGTAACCTCCTCCAGCCCCTACACCCCTCCCTATCTCTGTAACTTCCTCCAGCCCCTACAACCCTCCTGATCTCTGTAACCTCCTCCAGCACCTACACTCCTCCCTATCTCTGTAACCTCCTCCAGCCCCTACAACCCTCCCTATCTCTGCAACCTCCTCCAGCCCCTACGACCCTCCCTTTCTCTGTAACCTCCTCAAGCCTCTACAACCCTCCCTATCTGTGTAACCTCCTCCAGCCCCTACAACCCTCCCTATCTCTGTAACCTCCTCCAGCCCCTACACCCCTCCTTACCTCTGTAAACTTCTCCACCCCTACAACCCTCCCTATCTCTGTAACCTCCTCCAGCCCCTACAACACTCCCTATCTCTGTAACCTCCACTGGCCCCTACAACCCTCCCTATCTCTGTAACCTCCTTCAGCCCCTACACCCCTCCTTATCTCTGTAACCTCCTCCATCCCCTACAACCCTCCCTATCTCTGTAACCTCCACTGGCCCCTACAGCCCTCCCTATCTCTGTAACCTCCTTCAGCCCCTACACCCCTCCCTATCTCTGTAACCTCCTCCAGCCCCTACAACCCTCCCTATCTCTGTAACCTCCTCTGGCCCCTACACCCCTCCCTTTCTCTCTAACCTCTTCCAGCCCCTAGTCTGTGTCAGTGCCCGTGGTTGTGGGGTCTGTGTCAGTCTGCCTGAGTGTGTGTGAGTGTGGGTGTCTGTGTCAGTCTGTGTGTGTGTGTCAGCGTCAGTCTGTGTGAGTGTGTGTCTGCGTGAGTGTGTATTTGTGCCAGTTTCAATGAGTTTAGGTGTCTATGTCAGTCTGTGTGTGTCTGAGTGTGTGTGTGTCTGTTAGTCTGTGTGTGTGTGTCTGAGTGTGTGCCTGTGTCAGTCTGTGTGAGTATGTATGTCTGTGTTAGTCTGTGTGAGTGTGAGTGTCTGTGTCAGTCTGTGTGAGTGTGAGCATCAGTCTGTGTGAGTGTGTCTGTGACAGTCGGTGAGGGTGTCTATGTCAGTCTGTGTGAGTGTGTGTCTGTGTCGGTCAGTGAGTGTATGTGTCTGTGTCAGTGTCCGTGCGTGTGGGGTCTGTATCAGTCTGCCTGAGTGTATGTGAGTGTGTGTCTATGTTTGTCCGTGTGATTGTGTATTTGTGTTAGTCTGTGTGAGAGTGGGTGTCTGGGCCAATCTGTGTGAGTGTTGGTCTCTGTATCACTCTGTGTGTGTGTGTCAGTCTGTGTGACTGTGTGAGCGTGTGTCTGTGTCAGTCTGTGTCTCTGTGACAGTCTGTATGAGTGTGTGTCTGTGTCAGTTTCAGTGAGTTTGGGTGCCTATGTCAGTCTGTGTGAGTGTGTGTCTGTGTCAGTTTCAGTGAGTTTAGGTGCCTATGTCAGTCTTTGTGAGTGTGTGTCTGTGTCAGTCTGTGTGAGTGTGTGTCTGTGACAGTAGGTGTGAGTGTGGGTGTCTGTGTTAGTCTGTGTGAGTGTGGGTGTCTGTCAGTCTGTGTGAGTGTGTGTCTGTGACAGTTGGTGTGAGTGTGTTTCTGTGACAGTTGGTGTGAGTGTGGGTGTGTGTGTTAGTCTGTGTGAGTGTGGGTTTCTGTGTCAGTCTGTGTGAGTGTGTGTCTGTGTCAGTCTATGTGAGTGTGTGCCTGTGTCAGTCTGTATGAGTGTGTGTGTCTGTGTCAGTCTGTGTGAGTGTGTGTGTCTGTGTGATTGTGTGTTTGTGTTAGCCTGTGTGAGGGTGGGTGCCAGTCTGTGTGAGTGTTGGTCTCTATGTCAGTCTATGTGAGTCTGTGTGTGTGTGTGTATGTGTCTGTATGAGTATGTATCTGTGTCAGCCTGTGTTTGTGTGTCTGTGTCAGTCTGTGTGACTGTGTGTGTGTTTGTGCCAGTCTGTGTGTCTGTGACAGTCTGTATGAGTGTGTGTGTCTGTGTCAGTATGTTTGACTATGTGTGTCTGTGTCAGTCTGTGTGTCTGTGACAGACTGTATGAATGTGGGTGTCTATGTCAGTCTGTGTGAGTGTGTGTTTGTGTCAGTGAGTTTTGGTGTGTGCGTCAGTCTGTGTGAGCGTGTGTGTCTGTGTCAGTCTGTGTGAATGTGGATGTCTGTGTCAGTCTATGTGAGTGTGTGCCTGTGTCAGTCTGTATGGGTGTGTGAGTCTGTGTCAGTCTGTGTGAGTGTGTCTCTGTCAGTCTGTGAGAGTGTGTCTGTGTCAGTGTCCGAGAGTGTGGGGTCTTTGGCAGTCTGCCTGAGTGTGTGTGAGTGTGTGTCTGTGTCAGTTTGTGTGAGTGTGTGTCTTTGTCAGTCTGTGTGATTGTGTGTTTGTGTTGGCCTGTGTGAGGGTGGGTGTCTGTGCCAGTCTGTGTGAGTGTTGGTCTCTGTGCCACTCTGTGTGTGTGTATATGTCTGTATGAGTGTGTGAGTCTGTGTCAGTCTGTGAGAGTGTGTCGGTGTCCATGAGTGTGGGGTCTTTGTCAGTCTGCCTGAGTGTGTGTGAGTGTGTGTCTGTGTGAGTCTGTGTGACTGTGTGTGTGTCTGTGTCAGTCTGTGAATGTGTGTCTGTGTCAGTCTGTGTGTCTGTGACAGTCTGTATGAGTATGTGTGTCTGTGTCAGTTACAGTGAGTTTGGGTGTCTATGTCAGTCTGTGTGAGTGCATGTCTGTGTCAGTCTGTGTGAGTGTGTGTGAGTGTGGGTGTCTGTGTCTGTGCCTATGATAGTGGGGTCTCTGTCAGTCTGCCTAAGTGTGTATGAGTGTGGGTGTCTGCGTCAGTCTGTGTGAGTGTGTGTCTGCGTGAGTGTGTATCTGTGCCAGTTTCAATGAGTTTAGGTGTCTATGTCAGTCTGTGTGTCTGAGTGTGTGTGTGTCTGTTAGTCTGTGTGTGTGTGTGTGTGTCTGAGTGCGTGCCTGTGTCAGTCTGTGTGAGTATGTATGTCTGTGTTAGTCTGTGTGAGTGTGAGCATCAGTCTGTGTGAGTGTGTCTGTGACAGTCGGTGAGGGTGTCTATGTCAGTCTGTGAGTGTGTGTCTGTGTCGGTCAGTGAGTGTATGTGTCTGTGTCAGTGTCCGTGAGTGTGGGGTCTCTATCAGTCTGCCTGAGTGTATGTGAGTGTGTGTCTATGTTCGTCTGTGTGATTGTGTATTTGTGTTAGTCTGTGTGAGGGTGGGTGTCTGTGCCAGTCTGTGTGAGTGTTGGTCTCTGTATCACTCTGTGTGAGTGTGTGTCTGTCTGTGTGACTGTGTGTGTGTCTGTGTCAGTCTGTGTCTCTGTGACAGTCTGTATGAGTGTGTGTCTGTGTCAGTTTCAGTGAGTTTAGGTGCCTATGTCAGTCTGTGTGAGTGTGTGTCTGTGTCAGTTTCAGTAAGTTTAGGCGCCTATGTCAGTCTGGGTGAGTATGTGTCTGTGTTAGTCTGTGTGAGTGTGGGTGTCTGTCAGTCTTTGTGAGTGTGTGTCTGTGACAGTTGGTGTGAGTGTGGGTGTGTGTGTTAGTCTGTGTGAGTGTGGGTGTCTGTGTCAGTCTGTGTGAATGTGTGTCTGTGTCAGTCTGTGTGAGTGTGGGTATCTGTGTCAGTCTATGTGAGTGTGTGCCTGTGTCAGTCTGTATGAGTGTGTGTGTCTGTGTCAGTCTGTGTGAGTGTGTGTGTCTGTATGATTGTGTGTTTGTGTTAGCCTGTGTGAGGGTGGGTGCCAGTCTGTGTGAGTGTTGGTCTCTATGTCAGTCTTATGTGAGTCTGTGTGTGTGTGTGTGTGTGTGTATGTGTCTGTATGAGTATGTATCTGTGTCAGCCTGTGTTTGTGTGTGTCTGTGTCAGTCTGTGTGTCTGTGACAGACTGTATGAATGTGAGTGTCTATGTCAGTCTGTGTGAGTGTGTGTTTGTGTCAGTGAGTTTTGGTGTGTGCATCAGTCTGTGTAAGCGTGTGTATCTGTGTCAGTCTGTGTGTCTGTGACAGACTGTATGAATGTGAGTGTCTATGTCAGTCTGTGTGAGTGTGTGTTTGTGTCAGTGAGTTTTGGTGTGTGCATCAGTCTGTGTAAGCGTGTGTGTCTGTGTCAGTCTGTGTGAATGTGGATGTCTGTGTCAGTCTGTGTGAGTATGTCTGTGTCAGTCTGTGAGAGTGTGTCTGTGTCAGTGTCCGAGAGTGTGGAGTCTTTGGCAGTCTGCCTGAGTGTGTGTGAGTGTGTGTCTGTGTCAGTTTGTGTGTGTGTGTCTGTGTCAGTCTGTGATTGTGTGTTTGTGTTAGCCTGTGTGAGGGTGGGTGTCTGTGCCAGTCTGTGTGAGTGTTGGTCTTTGTGCCACTCTGTGTGTGTATATGTCTGTATGAGTGTGTGAGTCTGTGTCAGTCTGTGAGAATGTGTCTGTGTCAGTGTCCATGAGTGTGGGGTCTTTGTCAGTCTGCCTGAGTGTGTGTGAGTGTGTGTCTGTGTGAGTCCGTGTGACTGTGTGTGTGTCTGTGTCAGTCTGTGAATGTGTGTCTGTGTCAGTCTGTGCGTCTGTGACAGTCTGTATGAGTGTGTGTGTCTGTGTCAGTTACAGTGAGTTTGGGTGTCTATGTCAGTCTGTGTGAGTGCGTGTCTGTGTCAGTCTGTGTGAGTGTGTGTCTGTGTCAGTGAGTTTAGGTGTGTGCATCAGTCTGTGTGAGTGTATGTCTGTGTCAGTCTGTGTGAGTGTGTCTGTGTCGGTCTGTGAGTGTGTGTGTGTCAGTGTCTGAGAGTGTGGGGTCTGTGTCAGGCCGCCTGAGTGTGTGTATGTCTGTGTCAGTCTATGTGAGTGTGTGTCTGTGTCCATGAGTGTGGGGTCTATGTCAGTCTGCCTCAGTATGTGTGCCTGTGTTGGTCTGCTTAGGTGTGTGTCCATGTCAGTGTCCGTGAGTGTGGGGACTGTGTCAATCTGTGTGTGTATGAGCATCTGTGTTAGTCTGTGTGAGTGGGTGTCTGTGTCAGTCTGTGTGAGTATGTGTCAGTGTCTATGTGAGTGTGTGTGTCTGTGTCAGTCTATGTGAGTGTGGGTCTGTGTCAGTCTGTGTGTGTGTCTGTCAGTCTGAGTGTGTGTCTGTGTCAGTCTGTGTGTGTGTGTGTGTGTGTGCTTGTGTCTGTGTCAGTCTGTGTGTGCATCTGTGTCAGTCTGTGTGTGTCTGTGTCAGTCTGTGTGTGTGTGTGTTTGTATCTGTGTCAGTCTGTGAGTGTGTCTGTGTCAGTCTGTGTGAGTGTGTGTTTCAGTCTGTGTGAGTATGGGTGTGTCTGTGTCAGTTTGTGTTAGTGTGGGTGTCTGTGCCAGTGTGTCAGTCTGCGTGTGTGTGTGTCTGTGTGTCTGTGTCAGTCTGTGTGTGTGTGTGTGTGTGTTTGTGTCTGTGTCAGTCTGTGTGTGTTTCTGTGTCAGTCTGTGTGGGTGTGTCTGTGTCAATTTGTGTTAGTGTGGGTGTCTGTGTCAGCGTGTGTGACTGTGTAACTGTGTTTGTATGTCTGTCAGTGTGTGACTGTGTGAGTGTGGGTGTGTCTGTGTCAGTGTGTGTAACTGTGTCTGTGTGTGTCTGTGTCAGTCTGTGTGTTTGTGTGTGTGTGTTTGTGTCTGTGTCAGTCTGTGTGTGTTTCTGTGTCAGTCTGTGTAGGTGTGTCTGTGTCAGTTTGTGTCAGTGTGTGTGACTGTGTAACTGTGTTTGTGTGTCTGTCAGTGTGTGAATGTGTGAGTGTGGGTGTCTGTCAGTGTGTGTAACTGTGTGTGTGTGTGTGTCTGCATCAGTCTGTGTATGGGTGAACAGGCATTGACACTGGCTGGGGCCCCCGGTGAGAAACCTGGCTACCAAGCCCAGCAAGACCCGGTAGCCTGATGTCGGTCACTGGCTGGCTTCGTCCACCTGAGGAGCAGAGAGGAGAGAGCCGGAGCAGACTGCAGGCAGGGCTGGCGGTGGGCCTGGCACCGGGGAGGTGGGTTGGAACAAGGTGGGCGATGGCCGAGTGAGGCCACAAACTCGGCCGTGGCTGCGCCGGGAATTATTTGTCCGGCAGATTGCGAATTTGAGGGAACATCCCTTTAAAAGATTTTGCTGCTGCTTCCGGGGAGCTGGCATCGGTTACCCTGAGATAGTTCGAAGGTCAAGGCAACAGGCGTGGTCCTTACCTGCCTGCGGCCTGTCAATCATTGACTCGGGAAAGGAGAGCTCGCTGGCATCCCCAGCAGCAAACCCCTAGAACTGGGACACGTCCCGAATCCTTCTCCGACGCTCGGCGGAGCCTCCCTCAACAACCCCCTCCCAACCCCCACCACCTCCTCCCCCCCCCTCCCCTCCCACCCTCCTGCCTCGGCTGCGATTCCAGCATGAACTCCAAACAGTTCAACTGCTCCTTGTCGGACGGAGAATTCCCCATATCGGGCGACTTCTTCAGAGGTGAGGCCCTGAGAGCGGATTGCAGACCCCCGCGCTTCAGGAGGGATGTCGAGGCCCTCGGACTCGGGGCGGAGGGAGGGAGGTTTTTACCAGGACGGTTCCCGGGGGATGTGGGGGCTTCGGTTCATGCGCAGAGACCGGGAGGAGCCGGGATCGTTCTCCTTTGAGCGGAGAAGGTTAAGGAGGGAGATTGAATCGAGGGCGTTCAGAATCACGAGGGGGGTTTGGATCGAGGGAATGAGGAGAAAGTGTATTCCAGTGGCAGGAGGGTCGGTAACCAGAGGGAGGGGGTGGGGGGGTCACAGATTGAAGGGAATCGGTAAAAGATCCAGAGGCGGGGAGATGAGGAGAATGTGTTTGACACAGCGAGTTGTTGGGATTTGGAAGGCGCTGCCTGAAAGGGGGGTGGAAGCAGATTCAATAGGAACGTTCAAAAGTGGGGGTGGGGGGGGGAATTGGAGAAATGCTCGAAGGGGAAAGATTCTCGGGTGGAAAAAGGGTGGGGGGAATGGGATGAATTGGATGGATCTTTTAAAGAGCCGGCACAGGCATGAAGGGCTGAATGGCCTCCCCCCAGCTCCACCCCCCACCCCCGCGCTGTAAGATTCTATTACAAGGGAGCAGCAGATGCCACCATGAATCCAGGCGGGCGTGAGAATCACCGTAGTGTCCAGCCCCCACTCAGAACCCAACAGCTGGATGTTAACCCCGTAACACCGCGCGACTCCGCTCCACTCCGCTCATCGGCTGCCGAAACCCTCGTCCGCGCCTCCGTTATCTCCGGACGTGACCGTTCCAACCCACTCCTGGCCGCTCTCCCACATTCTACCCCCCGTCAACCGCAGCTCATCCAAAAACACTGCTGCCACACCCACCCCCCCCCACCACTGTCCTAACTCGCGCCAAAAGAGAAAAAAGGGAGGAGGGGGTGGCGTTTTTGGTTAAGCGGAGTATTGCAGTCCTGGAGAAAGAGGACATGTCAGAGGAATTCAAGGACAGAATCGATTTGGCGGGAGCTAAGGGATAAGAAGGGTGCAATTACATTGCTCGATGTTATACGTAGACCATCAGCTAGTGGGAAGGATATAGAGGAACAAATCTGCAAGGAAATTACAGAGAGGTGTAAGCATCATAGAGTAATTATAATAGGGGGACTTTAATTACCCCGTGTATAGACTGGGATAGTGGTCGTGTAAGCGGCAGTGAGAGACAAGTGTTCCTAGATAGACACATGTAAAAATGTGGATTGATTCAGAAGAGTCAGCATGGATTTGTTAAAGGAAAATCGTGTCTAACTAACTTGCTGGAGTTTTTTTTGAAGAGGTGACAGAGATGGTTGATGAGGGCAAAGCCGTTGATGTGGTGTATATGGACTTCCAAAAGGTGTTCAATACAGTGCCACACAACAGACTTGTAGGGGAAGTTATAGGTCATGGAATAAAAGGGACAGTAGCAATGTGGATACAAAAATGGCTGAGGGATCGGAAACAGAGAGTAATGGTTAATGGGTAATTTTCAGGCTGGAGGAAGGTTTGTGGTGGAGTTCCCCAGGGATCAGTACTGGGACCCTTGCTTTCCCTGATATATATTAATGATCTAGATCTTGCTGTGCAGGGGACAGTTTTGAAGTTTGCAGATGAAACAAAACTGGGGAGAATTGTAAACTGTGAGGAGGACAGTGTAGAACTTCAAAAGGACATTGATGGAGTGGGCAGATAGGTGGCAGATGAAGTTCAGTGCGGAGAAGTGTGAGGTGATTCATTTTGGTACAAAGAACATGGAGAGACAGCATCAAATAAAGGATACTATTCTAAAGGGTGTGCAGGAGTAGAGAGACCTGGTTATATATATACATAAGTCATTAAAGGTGGCAGGACAGGTAGAAAGAGCTGTTTCTAAAGCATACGGCATTCTAGGCTTTATTAATAGGGGCATAGAGTACAAGAGCAGGGAGGGTATGATGAACTTATATAAGACACTGGTTAGACCTCAGCTGGAGTATTGTGTACAGTTCTGGGTGCCACACTATAGGAAGGATGTGAACACATTGGAGAGGGTGCAGAAGAGGTTTATGAGAATGTTTCCAGGGATGAGACACTTCAGTTATGAGGATAGATTGGAGAGATTGGGACTGTTCTCCTTGGCGAGGAGAAGGCTAAGAGGAGACTTGATAGAAGTTTTCAAAATCATGAGGGGTCTGGACGGAGTAGATAGGGAGAAACTGTTCCCACTCATAAATGGATTGAGAACCAGAGGGCACAGTTTTGAAGTGTTTTGCAAAAGAAGCAAATGCGAGGTGAGGGGAAACTTTTTCACACAGCGAGTAGTTAGGGTTTGGAATACATTGCCTGGAAGTGCAGTCTCAATTGAGGCATTCAAGAAGGTATTGGATGATTATTTAAATAGAAACAATGTGCAGGGTTATGGGGAAAAGGCAGGAGATTGGCATAAAGTTAAAATGCTCAGAGAACCAGTGCAGACACGATGGGCCAAATAGCCTCTTTCTACACTGTGACAATTCAGTGATTCACCCATCATCCCACCGTGCTCACAGATCCACACTGCCTCCCGGTCCAGAAATGTCTCCGTTTTAAAATTCTCTTCCTTGTTTCAAATCCCTCCATGGCCTCCTCAGGCCTTCCCTATCTCTGTAACCTCCTCCAGCCCCTACACCCCTCCCTATCTCTGTAACCTCCTCCAGCCCCTACACCCCTCCCTATCTCTGTAACCTCCTCCAGCCCCTACACCCCTCCCTATCTCTGTAACCTCCTCCAGCCCCTACACCCCTCCCTATCTCTGTAACCTCCTCCAGCCCCGACAACCCTCCCTATCTCTGTAACCTCCTCCAGCCCCTACACCCCTCCCTATCTCTGTAACCTCCTCCAGCCCCAACAACTCTCCCTATATCTGTAACCTCCTCCAGCCCCTACAACCCTCCCTATCTCTGTAACCTCCTCCAGCCTCTCCACCCCTCCCTATCTCTGTAACCTCCTCCAGCCCCTACACCCCTCCCTATCTCTGTAACCTCCTCCAGCCCCTACAACCCTCCCTATCTCTGTAACCTCCTCCAGCCCCTACAACCCTCCCTATCTCTGTAACCTCCTCCAGCCCCTACAACACTCCCTATCTCTGTAACCTCCTCCAGCACCTACAACCCTCCCTATCTCTGTAACCTCCTCCAGCCCCTACAACCCTCCCTATCTCTGTAACCACCTCCAGCCCCTACAACCCTTCCTATCTCTGTAACCTCCTCCAGCCCCTACAACCCTTCCTATCTCTGTAACCTCCTCCAGCCCCTACAACCCTCCCTATCTCTGTAACCTCCTCCAGTCCCTACAACCCTCCCTATCTCTGTAACCTCCTACAGCCCTCCGAGATCTCTGTCCTCCTCCAGTTCCAGCCTCTCGAGCATCCCCAGATTCCCATTGCTCCACCATAGGCGGACGTGCCTTCAGCTGCCTGGGGCCCTAAGCTCTGGAATTCCCTTCCTTAAGCTCTTCCTCTCTCTCTCTCCTCCTTCAAGACGCTCCTTAAAGCCAACCCCATTGACCAAGCTTTTGGTCACTTCTCCCTAATACTGAGGGAGTGTCACACAATTGGAGGGTCAATGCTGAGGGAGCACCGCACTGTTGGAGGGTCAGTACTGAGGGAACGCTGCACTGTCAGAGGATCAGTACTGAGGGAGCACCGCACTGTCAGAGGGTTAGTACTGAGGGACTGCCAGACTGTTGGAGGGTCAGTGCTGAGGGAGCGCTGCACTGTCGGAGGGTCAGTGCTGAGGGAGCGCCGCACTTTGGAGGGTCAGTGCTGTGGGAGCGCCGCACTGTCAGAGGGTCAGTACTGAGGGAGCGCTGCACTGTCGGAGGGTCAGTGCTGAGGGAGCGCCGCACTTTGGAGGGTCAGTGCTGTGGGAGCACCGCACTTTGGAGGGTCAGTGCTGTGGGAGCGCCGCACTGTCGGAGGGTCAGTACTGAGGGAGCACCGCACTGTTGGAAGGTCAGTACTGAGGGAGCACCGCACCGTCAGATGGTCAGTACTGAGGGAGTACCGAATTGTTAGAGGGTTAGTACTGAGGGAGTGCCACACTGTCGGAGGGTCAGTACCGAGGGTGTACTGTGCTGTCGGACGGTCAGCGCTTACGGAGTGTCTCAGTGTCGGAGGGTCAGCACTGAGGGAGTGCCGCACTGTCAGAGATGCCATCTTTTGGGATGAGACATTAAACCGAGGCCCATGTCTGCCTCGGTGTAAAAATCTCACGGTCACAGCTTCAAGTGTCCCGGACAACTACATCTGCAGGAAGTGTACCCAATTGCAGCTCCTCACAGACCACATGGATCGGTTGGAGCAGCAGTTGGATGCACTTAGGAGCATTCAGGTGGTGGAACGCGTCATAAACAGGAGTTTTGGACATGTGGTCACACTCAAGGTACAGACAGATAGATGGGTGACTGCTAGAAGGGGCAGGCAGTCAGTGCAGAAATCCCCTGTGGCTGTCCCCCTCTCCAACAGGTATACCGTTTTGGATACTGTTGGAGGGGGGTGGCCTATCAGGGGAAAACAACAGCAGTAGCCAGAGCAGTGGCACCACGGCTGTCCCTGTTGTTTAGCGGGGGGGGTCAAAGCACAGAAGAGCAATTGTCATAGGGGACTGTATAGTCAGGGGCTCAGATAGGCGGTTATGTGGTTGTGAAAGAGACACCAGGATGGTATGTTGCCTCCCTGGTGCCAGGGTCCAGGATGTCTCTGATCGGGTACGGGACATTCTGAAGGGGGAGGGAGAACAGCCAGAGGTCGTGGTATACATTGGTACTAGCGACATAGGATGGAAGAGTGACGAGGTCCTGGAGTTCAGGGAGTTAGGCAGAAAGTTAAAAAACAGGACCTCTAGGGTTGTAATCTCAGGATTACTCCCTGTGCCATGTGCCAGTGAGGCTAGAAATAGGAAGATAGTGCAGCTAAACATGTGGCTGGACAGATGGTGTAGGAGGGAGGGTTTCCGATATCTGGATCAGTGGGATCTCTTCCGGGGCAGGTGGGACCTGTACAAGAAGGACGGGTTGCATCTAAACTGGAGGGGCACCAATATCCTGGCTGCGAGGTTTGCTAGTGTCACTCAGGAGGGTTTAAACTAGTATGGCAGGGAGGGTGGGAACCAGAGCAATAGGTCAGCAGGTGAAATAAAGGACTGGGAACCAGTGAATATGGTCAGTAGGACTAAGAGGAAGGGCAGGCAGGGAGAAATTACTGAACACAGTGGGACTGGGGGTCTGAAATGCATTTGTTTCAATGAGAGAAGTATAACAGGCAAGGTAGATGAGCTTAGAGCTTGGATTAATACTTGGCACTATGATGTTATTGCTATTACAGAGACTTGGTTGAAGGATGGGCAGGATTGGCAGATAAACGTTCCAGGATTTAGATGTTGCAGGCAGGATAGAGACGGATGTAGAAGAGGTGGGGGAGTTGCACTGCTGGTTAAGGGGAATATCACAGCTGTACGACAGGAGGACACCTCGGTGGGCTCATGCAGCGAGGCAATATGGGTAGAGCTCTGGAATAGGAAGGGTGCAGTCACAATGTTGGCAGTTTACTATAGGCCTCCTAATTGCTGGCAGGAAATTGAGGAACAGTTATGTAGGCAGATTTTGGAAAGATGCAAAAGCAATAGGGTTGTTGTGGTGGGAGATTTTAACTTTCCCTATATTGACTGGGAATCACTTAGTGCTAGGGGTTTGGATGGTGCAGAATTTGTAAGGTGCATCCAGAAGGGCTTCCTGAGACAATATGTAGATAGTCCAACTAGGGAAGGGGCAATACTGGACCTGGTATTAAGGAATGAACCCGGCCAGGTGGCCGAAGCTTCAGTAGGGGAGCATTTCGGGAAAAGTGATCATAATTCAGTAAGTTTCAAGGTACTGGTGGATAAGGATAACAGGAGTCCTCGGGTTAAGGTGCTTAATTGGGGGAAGGCTAATTATAACAATATTAGGCAGGAACTGAGGAACCTAGACTGGAGGCGGATGTTTGAGGGAAAATCAACAACTGACATGTGGGGGGGCTTTCAAACGTCAGTTGATAAGAATTCAGGACCAGCATGTTCCTGCTAGGATGAAGGATAAGTATGGCAAGTTTCAAGAACCTTGGATAATGAAGGATATGTGAGATTAATCAAAAAGAAAAGGGAAGCATTCGTAAGGGCTAGAAGGCTGGGAACAGATGAAGCCCGTGGAGAATATAAAGAAAGTAGGAAGAAACTTAAGCAGAGTCAGGAGGGCTAAAAGGGATCATGAAAAGTCACTAGCAACCAGGATTAAGGAAAATCCCAAGGCCTTTTATACATATATAAAAAGCAAGAGGGTAGCCAGGGAAAGGGTAGGCCCACTCAGGGACAGAGGTGGGAATCTGTGTGTGGAGCCAGAAGAAATGGGAGACATACTAAATGAATACTTCTCATCAGTATTCACCAAAGAGAAGGACTTAGCGGTCGATTTGTCTAGGGAAGAGTGTGTAGATAGCCTAGATCATGTTGAGATCAAAAAAGAGGTGTTAGGCGTCTTGAAGAATATTAAGGTGGATAAGTCCCCAGGGCCAGATGGGATCTACCCCAGAGTACTGAGGGAGGCAAGGGAGGAGATTGCTGGGACAGAAATCTTTGTATCCTCACTGGCTATGGGTCCCAGAGGACTGGAGAATGGCCAATGCTGTTCCATTGTTTAAGAAGGGTAGCAGGGATAATCCAGGAAATTACAGGCTGGTGAGCCTCAGTGGTAGGGAAATTATTGGAGAAGATTCTTCATGACAGGATTTACTACCATTTGGAAGCAAATGCGCATATTAGTGAGAGGCAGCATGGTTTTGTGAAGGGGAGGTCGTGTCTCACTAACTTGATCGAGTTTTTCGAGGATGTGACAAAGATGATCGATGATGGAAGGGCAGTGGATGTTATATACATGGATTTCAGTAAGGCCTTTGACAAGGTCCCTCATGGCAGACTGATACAGAAGGTAAAGTCGCACAGGATCAGAGGTGAGCTGGCAAGATGGATACAGAATTGGCTTGGTCATAGAAGACAGAGGGTAGCAGTGGAAGGGTGTTTTTCTGAATGGAGAGCTGTGACTAGTGGAGTTCCGCAGGGATCAGTGCTGGGACCTTTGCAGTTTGTAGTATACATAAATGATTTGGAGGAAAATGTAACTGGGCTAATTAGTAAGTTTGCAGACGACACTAAGGTTGGAGGAGATAGTGAAGAGGATTGTCAAAGGATACAACAGGATATAGATCGGTTGGAGACTTGGGCAGAGAAATGGCAGATGGAGTTTAATCCGGACAAATGCGAGGTAATGCATTTTGGAAGGTCTAATACAGGCAGGAATTATACAGTAAATGGCAGAACCCTTAAGTGCATTGACAGGCAGAGGGATCTGGGTGTACAGGTCCACAGGTCACTGAAAGTGGCAACGCAGGTGGATAAGGTAGTCAGGAAGGCAAAAGGCATACTTGCCTTCATTGGCAGGGGTATTGAATATAAAAGCTGGGAAGTCATGCTGCAGCTGTATAGAACCTTGGTTAGGCCACACTTAGAATATTGCGTGCAATTCTGGTCGCCACATTACCAGAGGGATATGGAGGCGTTGGAGAGAGTGCAGCGGAGGTTTACCAGGATGCTGCCTGGTCTGGACGTTAGTAGCTATGAGGAGAGGTTGGAGAAACTTGGATTGTTCTCACTAGAGCAATGGAGATTGAGGGGCGACTTGATAGGAGTTTACAAAATTGAGTGGCATGGACAGAGTAGATAGTCAGAAGCTTTTTCCCAGGGAGGAAAAGTCAATCACTAGGGGATATAGATTTAAGGTGAGAGGAGAAAACAATAGAGGAGATGTGCGGGGCAAGTTTTTTACGCAGAGGGTAGTGAGCGTCTGGAATTCGCTGCCAGAGGAGGTGGTGGAAGCAGGTACGATAGTGGTGTTTAAGAGGCAGCTTGACAAATACATGAATAGGATGGAAATAGTGGGATACGGACCCCGGAAGTGCAAAATGTTTTAGTTGACGGGCAATATGATCGGTGCAGGCTTGGAGGGCTGAAGGGCCTGTTCCTGTGCTGTACTTTTCTTTGTTTGTTCTTTGTAAGAGCGGAGGGGGGAGGGGTGGTGGGGTTGGGTGGTGGGGGGAACGTTGGGGCTGTGGGATGGGGCTCTCCTCCGTGTCCTGGGGCCAATATTTAACTCTCAAACAGCATCACTAAAAACAGATAACCTGGAACATTATCAGATTGCTGTTGGTGTGGGAGCTTGCTGTGCACAAATTGGCTTCCGCGTTTCCCACATTACAAACAGGGAGCACACGTCAGAAAAAAAAAGTCCTTCATTTGGCTGCGAGGAGTTCTGGGATGTCCTGAGGTGGTGAAAGGCTCTAGGTAAATGCAGGGGTCTGTCTTTCGAATTGAGAGCGGCTATCGCGAGGTGCCTCAGTTCTGAGCTCGGTAACTGGGTCTGGATATCGGGGGTGGGGTGGGGGGGGGGGGTTGTAAAGGTGGAGGCAGGAGTTTAGCGACAATCTGACTGAGCTGTGCAGCAGTGTCGAGGGGCAACATGAGGTTTTCGTTCTTCACCCTGTGTTTTCCAGCCATCAAGTCCGAGCTTTGGATTTTCATCATTCCCGCGGCCCTGACCTTGGTCATCCTCATCCTTTTCCTGGAAGAGATGGGATTTTTCTTTCGGAATTTCAGGAGTGCCAAACGGAGGCGTCTGAATCTCTGGATCCTGGGGATCTATCCGGTGAGACCACTCCCCTCTCTCAGTCTCTTTGTAACCCGAACCCCTAACACAGCCTTGCTGCTTCAATCCCCGAGTATACCTTCCTCATTTTCCCCTCTTTCACCTCCCTCCGTCTCCCCTCCCTCAGTCTCCCCTCCCTCAGTCTCCCCTCAAGTTCAGGATCCTGCTTAATGGATCCCCTCCTTTCAGTTATGATCCTACTCAGTGGATCCCTTCCCTCTGGTTCAGCACTCCTACAAAGTGGATCCCCCTCCCCCTGATTCAGAATCCTGCATCGTGGATCCCTTCTGCCTTTTATGGGTCCTGGATAGTGGATCCCTTCCTCTGTTAAGAATCCTGCACAGTGGATCCCTTCCCCCGGTTCAGGATCCTATATAGCGGAGCTCCACCCCCTAGATGAGCTGTCAGTCTATACAATTCCCTCTATCTCCTGGTTAGCAGATGTTGTTCGGTATCAGATGCAGAGTGACATATGCTTCTCGTTCATCAGCAGTGGGGCACAGGGCAGGAGCAGCTAAGCTGAAGGCTGAATAATCTTCCATCTATTTCTGCTTGCAGGTATTTGCAGTCACCTCTCTGATTGGGATGTATATCCCCAGATCAGCTTCCCTCTGCAGTTTTGTCGCGTCCATGTAAGTATTCCAAGGATAAATCCCGGAGGAACATTCGTCATCTCCAACAGATTGAGTCCAAAGGCATGAAACTCCGTCCCATTCACTCCCACTGTACACAATTCCAATGGACCCAAACCCCTTCCCATTTACTCCCACTGTACACAATCCCAATGGACCCAAACCCCTTCCCATTCACTCCCACTATACACAATCCCAATGGACCCAAACCCCTTCCCGTTCACTCCCACTGTACCCACAATCCCAATGGACCCAAACCCCTTCCCATTCACTCCCATCATATCATGGCACCATGTTGGTATATAATTGGCTCTCAGCTGGATGAGGTGGGTTTGTGAGGCAGGTCCACTCGACCCTCTCAATGTATGTGATTGACGACACTGGTCGGAGGCGAAGAATGCCTCTCCCTGTTCCTACCTACTCATGTCCTCATGGCCCTGGGGGTCAATTCCAGTGTCTAGCTCCACCATTCTCTGCCCCAGGCTTGACTTTATTCATCCAGATACTCTCCATTTTGCAGCTACCATTCCATCACTCTGTGGAAATTCCTCGGACTGATCACGGATTTCTTTGGTGGGAAGGGGCAGATGCTGGAACAGCTGGCTGGACAGCAGGTCTCCCCCAACCCATTCCCCTGTTGTTGCTGCTGCTGTTTCCCAATGATTTCCATAAACCGGTGAGTGAGAGGAAGGGAGGAGGAGAGAGAGAGGGAGGAAGGAGGAGAGAGAGAGGGAGGGAGAGAGAGAGAGGGAGGGAGGGCGAGAGGGGGAGAGAGAGAGAGAGAGGGGGAGAGAGAGAGGGGTGGTGAAAGAGGGAGAGGGGGAGAGAGATAGAGAGAGGGGGAGAGAGAGGGGGAGACAGAGAGAGAGGTGAGAGAGAGAGGGAGAAAGAGGAGGGAGAGATAGCGAGGGAGAGAGAGCGTGCGGAGGGAGAGAGAGGAGAGAGAGATGGGAGAGAGAGAGGGAGAGAGAGAGGGGGGAGAGGGAGAGAGAGGGAGGGGGAGGGGGGGCGAGTGAGAGAGAGAAGAGGGGAAGAGAATGGAGAGAGGGGGGGGAGGCAGAGAGAGAAGGAGAGAAAGAGAGATTGGGGTGGAGAAGAGGGAGGGAGGGAGAGAGAGAGAGAGAGAGAGGTGCAGAGATTTAGGGAGATAATTTCAGGGTTTAGGGCCCCAGGCAGCTGAAGGCCCGGCCGCCAGTGGTGGAGCGATGGGAATCGGAGGATACTCACGAGGCCAGAATTGGAGGAGCACAGAGATCTCGGAAGGTTGTAGGCGGTTACAGAGATAGGGAGGGTTGTAGGGGCTGGAGGAGGTTACAGAGATAGGGAGGGTTGCAGAGGCTGGAGGAGGTTACAGAGATAAGGGAGGGTTGTAGGGGCTGGAGGAGGTTACAGAGATAGGGAAGGGGTGTAGGGGCTGGAGGAGGTTACAGAGATAGGGAAGGGGTGTAGGGGCTGGAGGAGGTTACAGAGATAGGGAGGGGTGTAGGCAGTGGAAGAGGTTACAGAGATAGGGATGGTTGAAGGGGCTGGAGGAGGTTACAGAGATAGGGAAGCGGTGTAGGGGCTGGAGGAGGTTACAGAGAAGGGAATGCTGTAGGGGCTGGAGGAGGTTACAGAGATAGGGAGGGTTGTAGGGGCTGGAGGAGGCTACAGAGATAGGGAGAGGTGTAGGGGCTGGAGGAGTTTACAGAGATAGGGAAGGGGTGTAGGGGCTGGAGGAGGGTACAGAGATAGGGAGGTTTGTAGGGGCTGGAGGAGGTTACAGAGATAGGGAGGGGTGTAGGGGCTGGAGGAGGTTACAGAGATAGGGAGGGGTGTAGGGGCTGGAGGAAGTTACAGAGATAGGGAGGGTTGTAGGGGCTGGAGGAGGTTACAGAGATAGGGAGGGGTGTAGGGGCTGGAGGAGTTTACAGAGATAGGGAAGGGGTGTAGGGGCTGGAGGAGGGTACAGAGATAGGGAGGGGTGCAGGGGTTGAAGGAGGTTACAGAGATAGGGATGGTTGAAGGGGCTGGAGGAGGGTACAGAGATAGGGAGGGGTGTAGGGGCTGGAGGAGGTTACAGAGATAGGGATGGGTGTAGGGGCTGGAGGAGGTTACAGAGATAGGGATGGTTGAAGGGGCTGGAGGAGGGTACAGAGATAGGGAGGGGTGTAGGGGCTGGAGGAGGTTACAGAGATAGGGATGGGTGTAGGGGCTGGAGGAGGTTACAGAGATAGGGATGGTTGAAGGGGCTGGAGGAGGTTACAGAGATAGGGAGGGTTGTAGGGGCTGGAGGAGGTTACAGAGATAGGGAGGGGTGTAGGGGCTGGAGGAGGTTACAGAGATAGGGAGGGTTGTAGGGGCTGGAGGAGGTTACAGAGATAGGGAGGGGTGTAGGGGCTGGAGGAGTTTACAGAGATAGGGAAGGAGTGTAGGGGCTGGAGGAGGTACAGAGATAGGGATGGGTGTAGGGGCTGGAGGAGGTTACAGAGATAGGGATGGGTGTAGGGGCTGGAGTAGGTTACAGAGGTAGGGATGGTTGAAGGGGCTGGAGGAGGTTACAAAGATAGGGAGAGTTGTAGGGGCTGGAGGAGGTTACAGAGATAGGGAGGGGTGTAGGGGCTGGAGGAGGTTACAGAGATAGGGAGGGTTGTAGGGGCCGGAGGAGTTTACAGAGATAGGGAAGGGGTGTAGGGGCTGGAGGAGGGTACAGAGATAGGGAGGGGTGTAGGGGCTGGAGGAGGTTACAGAGAGGGATGGTTGAAGGGGCTGGAGGAGGTTACAGAGATAGGGAGGGGTGTAGGGGCTGGAGGAGGTTACAGAGATAGGGAGGGATGGAGGCAGTGGAGGAGGTTACAGAGATAGGGATGGTTGAAGGGGCTGGAGGAGGTTACAGAGATAGGGAAGGGGTGTAGGGGCTGGAGGAGGTTACAGAGAAGGGAGTGTTGTAGGGGCTGGAGGAGGTTACAGAGATAGGGAGGGGTGTAGGGGTTGGAGGAGGTTACAGAGATAGGGATGGTTGAAGGGGCCGGAGGAGGGTACAGAGATAGGGAGGGGTGTAGGGGCTGGAGGAGGTTACAGAGATAGGGAGGGGTGTAGGGGCTGGAGGAGGTTACAGAGATAGGGAGGGTTGTAGGGGCTGGAGGAGGTTACAGAGATAGGGAGGGGTGTAGGGGCTGGAGGAGTTTACAGAGATAGGGAAGGGGTGTAGGGGCTGGAGGAGGGTACAGAGATAGGGAGGGGTGTAGGGGTTGGAGGAGGTTACAGAGATAGGGATGGTTGAAGGGGCTGGAGGAGGGTACAGAGATAGGGAGGGGTGTAGGGGCTGGAGGAGGTTACAGAGATAGGGATGGGTGTAGGGGCTGGAGGAGGTTACAGAGATAGGGATTGTTGAAGGGGCTGGAGGAGGTTACAGAGATAGGGAGGATTGTAGGGGCGGGAGGAGGTTACAGAGATAGGGAGGGGTGTAGGGGCTGGAGGAGGTTACAGAGATAGGGAGGGATGTAGGCAGTGGAGGAGGTTACAGAGATAGGGATGGTTGTAGGTGCTGGAGGTGGTTACAGAGATAGGGAGGGTTGTAGGGGCTGGAGGAGGTTACAGAGAAGGGAATGTTGTAGGGGCTGGAGGAGGTTATAGAGATAGGAAGGGGTGTAGGGCCTGGAGGAGATTACAGAGATAGGGAGGGGTGTAGGGGTTGGAGGAGGTCACAGAGATAGGGATGGTTGAAGGGGCTGGAGGAGGGTACAGAGATAGGGAGGGGTGTAGGGGCTGGAGGAGGTTACAGAGATAGGAAGGGGTGTAGGGGCTGGAGGAGGTTACAGAGATAGGGATGTTTGAAGGGGCTGGAGGAGGTTACAGAGATAGGGAGGCTTGTAGGGGCTGGAGGAGGGTACAGAGATAGGGAGGCTTGTAGGGGCTGGAGGAGGGTACAGAGATAGGGAGGGGTGTAGGGGCTGGAGGAGGTTACAGAGATAGGGATGGGTGTAGGGGCTGGAGTAGGTTACAGAGATAGGGATGGTTGAAGGGGCTGGAGGAGGTTACAGAGATAGGGAGAGTTGTAGGGGCTGGAGGAGGTTACAGAGATAGGGAGGGGTGTAGGGGCTGGAGGAGGTTACAGAGATAGGGAGGGTTGTAGGGGCTGGAGGAGGTTACAGAGATAGGGAGGGGTGTAGGGGCTGGAGGAGTTTACAGAGATAGGGAAGGGGTGTAGGGGCTGTAGGAGGGTACAGAGGTAGGGAGGGGTGTAGGGGCTGGAGGAGTTTACAGAGAGGGATGGTTGAAGGGGCTGGAGGAGGTTACAGAGATAGGGAGGGGTGTAGGGGCTGGAGGAGGTTACAGAGATAGGGAGGGATGTAGGCAGTGGAGGAGGTTACAAAGATAGGGATGGTTGAAGAGGCTGGAGGAGGTTACAGAGATAGGGAAGGGGTGTAGGGGCTGGAGGAGGTTACAGAGAAGGGAGTGTTGTAGGGGCTGGAGGAGGTTACAGAGATAGGGAGGGGTGTAGGGGCTGGAGGAGGTTACAGAGATAGGGATGGGTGTAGGGGCTGGAGGAGGTTACAGAGATAGGGATGTTTGAAGAGGCTGGAGGAGGTTACAGAGATAGGGACGGTTGTAGGGGCTGGAGGAGTTTACAGAGATAGGGATGTTGTAAGGGGCTGGAGGAGGTTACAGAGATAGGGAGGGGTGTAGGGGCTGGAGGAGGTTACAGAGATAGGGATGGCTGAAGGGGCTGGAGGAGGTTAGAGAGATAGGGAGGCTTGTAGGGGCTGGAGGAGGGTACAGAGATAGGGAGGGGTGTAGGGGCTGGTATAGGTTACAGAGATAGGGAGGGTTGTAGGGGCTGGAGGAGGTTACAGAGATAGGGAGGGGTGTAGGGGCTGGAGGAGGTTACTGAGAGGGATGGTTGAAGGGGCTGGAGGAGGGTACAGAGATATGGAGGGTTGTAGGGGCTGGAGGAGGTTACAGAGATAGGGAGGGGTGTAGGGGCTGGAGGAGGTTACAGAGAGGGATGGTTGAAGTGGCTGGAGGAGGTTACAGAGATAGGGAGGGGTGTAGGGGCTGGAGGAGGTTACAGAGATAGGGAGGGATGTAGACAGTGGAGGAGGTTACAGAGATAGGGATGGTTGAAGGGGCTGGAGGTGGTTACAGAGATAGGGAAGGGGTGTAGGGGCTGGAGGTGGTTACAGAGAAGGGAGTGTTGTAGGGGCTGGAGGAGGTTACAGAGATAGGGAGGGGTGCAGGGGCTGGAGGAGGTTACAGAGATAGGGAGGGTCGTAGGGGCTGGAGGATGTTACAGAGATAGGGAGGGGTGTAGGGGCTGGAGGAGTTTACAGAGATAGGGAAGGGGTGTAGGGGCTGGAGGAGGGTTCAGAGATAGGGAGGGGTGTAGGGGTTGGAGGAGGTTACAGAGATAGGGATGGTTGAAGGGGCTGGAGGAGGGTACAGAGATAGGGAGGGTTGTAGGGGCTGGAGGAGGTTACAGAGATAGGGAGGGGTGTAGGGGCTGGAGGAGGTTACAGAGATAGGGAGGGGTGTAGGGGCTGGAGGAGGGTACAGAGATAGGGAGGGGTGCAGGGGTTGAAGGAGGTTACAGAGATAGGGATGGTTGAAGGGGCTGGAGGAGGGTACAGAGATAGGGAGGGGTGTAGGGGCTGGAGGAGGTTACAGAGATAGGGATGGGTGTAGGGGCTGGAGGAGGTTACAGAGATAGGGATGGTTGAAGGGGCTGGAGGAGGGTACAGAGATAGGGAGGGGTGTAGGGGCTGGAGGAGGTTACAGAGATAGGGATGGGTGTAGGGGCTGGAGGAGGTTACAGAGATAGGGATGGTTGAAGGGGCTGGAGGAGGTTACAGAGATAGGGAGGGTTGTAGGGGCTGGAGGAGGTTACAGAGATAGGGAGGGGTGTAGGGGCTGGAGGAGGTTACAGAGATAGGGAGGGTTGTAGGGGCTGGAGGAGGTTACAGAGATAGGGAGGGGTGTAGGGGCTGGAGGAGTTTACAGAGATAGGGAAGGAGTGTAGGGGCTGGAGGAGGTACAGAGATAGGGATGGGTGTAGGGGCTGGAGGAGGTTACAGAGATAGGGATGGGTGTAGGGGCTGGAGTAGGTTACAGAGGTAGGTATGGTTGAAGGGGCTGGAGGAGGTTACAAAGATAGGGAGAGTTGTAGGGGCTGGAGGAGGTTACAGAGATAGGGAGGGGTGTAGGGGCTGGAGGAGGTTACAGAGATAGGGAGGGTTGTAGGGGCCGGAGGAGTTTACAGAGATAGGGAAGGGGTGTAGGGGCTGGAGGAGGGTACAGAGATAGGGAGGCGTGTAGGGGCTGGAGGAGGTTACAGAGAGGGATGGTTGAAGGGGCTGGAGGAGGTTACAGAGATAGGGAGGGGTGTAGGGGCTGGAGGAGGTTACAGAGATAGGGAGGGATGGAGGCAGTGGAGGAGGTTACAGAGATAGGGATGGTTGAAGGGGCTGGAGGAGGTTACAGAGATAGGGAAGGGGTGTAGGGGCTGGAGGAGGTTACAGAGAAGGGAGTGTTGTAGGGGCTGGAGGAGGTTACAGAGATAGGGAGGGGTGTAGGGGTTGGAGGAGGTTACAGAGATAGGGATGGTTGAAGGGGCCGGAGGAGGGTACAGAGATAGGGAGGGGTAGCTGAGGTAGGGGGTGTAGGGCTGGAGGAGGTTACAGAGATAGGGAGGGGTGTAGGGGCTGGAGGAGGTTACAGAGATAGGGAGGGGTGTAGGGGCTGGAGGAGTTTACAGAGATAGGGAAGGGGTGTAGGGGCTGGAGGAGGGTACAGAGATAGGGAGGGGTGTAGGGGTTGGAGGAGGTTACAGAGATAGGGATGGTTGAAGGGGCTGGAGGAGGGTACAGAGATAGGGAGGGGTGTAGGGGCTGGAGGAGGTTACAGAGATAGGGATGGGTGTAGGGGCTGGAGGAGGTTACAGAGATAGGGATTGTTGAAGGGGCTGGAGGAGGTTACAGAGATAGGGAGGGTTGTAGGGGCGGGAGGAGGTTACAGAGATAGGGAGGGGTGTAGGGGCTGGAGGAGGTTACAGAGATAGGGAGGGATGTAGGCAGTGGAGGAGGTTACAGAGATAGGGATGGTTGAAGGTGCTGGAGGTGGTTACAGAGATAGGGAAGGGGTGTAGGGGCTGGAGGAGGTTACAGAGAAGGGAATGTTGTAGGGGCTGGAGGAGGTTATAGAGATAGGAAGGGGTGTAGGGCCTGGAGGAGATTACAGAGATAGGGAGGGGTGTAGGGGTTGGAGGAGGTCACAGAGATAGGGATGGTTGAAGGGGCTGGAGGAGGGTACAGAGATAGGGAGGGGTGTAGGGGCTGGAGGAGGTTACAGAGATAGGAAGGGGTGTAGGGGCTGGAGGAGGTTACAGAGATAGGGATGTTTGAAGGGGCTGGAGGAGGTTACAGAGATAGGGAGGCTTGTAGGGGCTGGAGGAGGGTACAGAGATAGGGAGGGGTGTAGGGGCTGGAGGAGGTTACAGAGATAGGAATGGGTGTAGGGGCTGGAGTAGGTTACAGAGATAGGGATGGTTGAAGGGGCTGGAGGAGGTTACAGAGATAGGGAGAGTTGTAGGGGCTGGAGGAGGTTACAGAGATAGGGAGGGGTGTAGGGGCTGGAGGAGGTTACAGAGATAGGGAGGGTTGTAGGGGCTGGAGGAGGTTACAGAGATAGGGAGGGGTGTAGGGGCTGGAGGAGTTTACAGAGATAGGGAAGGGGTGTAGGGGCTGTAGGAGGGTACAGAGGTAGGGAGGGGTGTAGGGGCTGGAGGAGTTTACAGAGAGGGATGGTTGAAGGGGCTGGAGGAGGTTACAGAGATAGGGAGGGGTGTAGGGGCTGGAGGAGGTTACAGAGATAGGGAGGGATGTAGGCAGTGGAGGAGGTTACAAAGATAGGGATGGTTGAAGAGGCTGGAGGAGGTTACAGAGATAGGGAAGGGGTGTAGGGGCTGGAGGAGGTTACAGAGAAGGGAGTGTTGTAGGGGCTGGAGGAGGTTACAGAGATAGGGAGGGGTGTAGGGGCTGGAGGAGGTTACAGAGATAGGGATGGGTGTAGGGGCTGGAGGAGGTTACAGAGATAGGGATGTTTGAAGAGGCTGGAGGAGGTTACAGAGATAGGGACGGTTGTAGGGGCTGGAGGAGTTTACAGAGATAGGGATGTTGTAAGGGGCTGGAGGAGGTTACAGAGATAGGGAGGGGTGTAGGGGCTGGAGGAGGTTACAGAGATAGGGATGGCTGAAGGGGCTGGAGGAGGTTAGAGAGATAGGGAGGCTTGTAGGGGCTGGAGGAGGGTACAGAGATAGGGAGGGGTGTAGGGGCTGGTATAGGTTACAGAGATAGGGAGGGTTGTAGGGGCTGGAGGAGGTTACAGAGATAGGGAGGGGTGTAGGGGCTGGAGGAGGTTACTGAGAGGGATGGTTGAAGGGGCTGGAGGAGGTTACAGAGATAGGGAGGGTTGTAGGGGCTGGAGGAGGTTACAGAGATAGGGAGGGTGTAGGGGCTGGAGGAGGTTACAGAGATAGGGAGGGGTGTAGGGGCTGGAGGAGGTTACAGAGATAGGGAGGGTTGTAGGGGCTGGAGGAGGTTACAGAGATAGGGAGGGGTGTAGGGGCTGGAGGAGGTTACAGAGATAGGGAGGGTTGTAGGGGCTGGAGGAGGTTACAGAGATAGGGAGGGGTTGTAGGGGCTGGAGGAGGTTACAGAGATAGGGAGGGTTGTAGGGGCTGGAGGAGGTTACAGAGATAGGGAGGGTTGTAGGGGCTGGAGGAGGTTACAGAGATAGGGAGGGGTGTAGGGGCTGGAGGAGGTTACAGAGATAGGGAGGGGTGTAGGGGCTGGAGGAGGTTACAGAGATAGGGAGGGTGTAGGGGCTGGAGCAGGTTACAGAGATAGGGATGGTTGAAGGGGCTGGAGGAGGTTACAGAGATAGGGAGGGGTGTAGGGGCTGGAGGAGGGTTCAGAGATAGGGAGGGGTGTAGGGGTTGGAGGAGGTTACAGAGATAGGGATGGTTGAAGGGGCTGGAGGAGGGTACAGAGATAGGGAGGGGTGTAGGGGCTGGAGGAGGTTACAGAGATAGGGATGGGTGTAGGGGCTGGAGGAGGTTACAGAGATAGGGATGGTTGAAGGGGCTGGAGGAGGGTACAGAGATAGGGAGGGGTGTAGGGGCTGGAGGAGGTTACAGAGATAGGGATGGGTGTAGGGGCTGGAGGAGGTTACAGAGATAGGGATGGTTGAAGGGGCTGGAGGAGGTTACAGAGATAGGGAGGGTTGTAGGGGCTGGAGGAGGTTACAGAGATAGGGAGGGGTGTAGGGGCTGGAGGAGGTTACAGAGATAGGGAGGGTTGTAGGGGCTGGAGGAGGTTACAGAGATAGGGAGGGGTGTAGGGGCTGGAGGAGTTTACAGAGATAGGGAAGGAGTGTAGGGGCTGGAGGAGGTACAGAGATAGGGATGGGTGTAGGGGCTGGAGGAGGTTACAGAGATAGGGATGGGTGTAGGGGCTGGAGTAGGTTACAGAGATAGGGATGGTTGAAGGGGCTGGAGGAGGTTACAGAGATAGGGAGAGTTGTAGGGGCTGGAGGAGGTTACAGAGATAGGGAGGGGTGTAGGGGCTGGAGGAGGTTACAGAGATAGGGAGGGTTGTAGGGGCTGGAGGAGTTTACAGAGATAGGGAAGGGGTGTAGGGGCTGGAGGAGGGTACAGAGATAGGGAGGGGTGTAGGGGCTGGAGGAGGTTACAGAGAGGGATGGTTGAAGGCGCTGGAGGAGGTTACAGAGATAGGGAGGGGTGTAGGGGCTGGAGGAGGTTACAGAGATAGGGAGGGATGTAGGCAGTGGAGGAGGTTACAGAGATAGGGATGGTTGAAGGGGCTGGAGGAGGTTACAGAGATAGGGAAGGGGTGTAGGGGCTGGAGGAGGTTACAGAGAAGGGAGTGTTGTAGGGGCTGGAGGAGGTTACAGAGATAGGGAGGGGTGTAGGGGTTGGAGGAGGTTACAGAGATAGGGATGGTTGTAGGGGGCTGGAGGAGGTTACAGAGATAGGGAGGGGTGTAGGGCCTGGAGGAGGTTACAGAGATAGGGAGGGGTGTAGGGGCTGGAGGAGGTTACAGAGATAGGTAGGGTTGTAGGGGCTGGAGGAGGTTACAGAGATAGGGAGGGGTGTAGGGGCTGGAGGAGGTTACAGAGATAGGGAAGGGGTGTAGGGGCTGTAGGAGGTTACAGAGATAGGGATTGTTGAAGGGGCTGGAGGAGGTTACAGAGATAGGGATGGTTGTAGGGGCTGGAGGAGGGTACAGAGATAGGGATGGGTGTAGGGGCTGGAGGAGGTTACAGAGATAGGGAGGGGTGTAGGGGCTGGAGGAGGTTACAGAGATAGGGATGGTTGAAGGGGCTGGAGGAGGTTACAGAGATAGGGAGAGTTGTAGGGGCTGGAGGAGGTTACAGAGATAGGGAGGGGTGTAGGGGCTGGAGGAGGTTACAGAGATAGGGAGGGTTGTAGGGGCTGGAGGAGGTTACAGAGATAGGGAGGGGTGTAGGGGCTGGAGGAGGTTACAGAGATAGGGAGGGGTGTAGGGGCTGGAGGAGGGTACAGAGATAGGGAGGGGTGTAGGGGCTGGAGGAGGTTACAGAGAGGGATGGTTGAAGGGGCTGGAGGAGGTTACAGAGATAGGGAGGGGTGTAGGGGCTGGAGGAGGTTACAGAGATAGGGAGGGATGTAGGGCAGTGGAGGAGGTTACAGAGATAGGGATGGTTGAGAGGGCTGGAGGAGGTTACAGAGATAGGGAAGGGGTGTATGGGCTGGAGGCAGTTACAGAGATAGGTAGTGTTGTAGGGTCTGGAGGAGGTTACAGAGATAGGGAGGGGTGTAGGGGCTGGAGGAGGTTACAGAGATAGGGAGGGGTGTAGGGGCTGGAGGAGGTTACAGAGATAGGGATGTTTGAAGGGGCTGGAGGAGGTTACAGAGATAGGGAGGGTTGTAGGGGCTGGAGGAGGTTACAGAGATAGGGAGGGGTGTAGGGGCTGGAGGAGGTTACAGAGATAGGGAGGGGTGTAGGGGCTGGAGGAGGTTACAGAGATAGGGAGGGCTGTAGGGGCTGGAGGAGGTTACAGAGATAGGGAGGGGTGTAGGGGCTGGAGGAGGGTACAGAGATAGGGAGGGGTGTCGCGGCTGCCCGAGGTTACAGAGATAGGGAGTGTTGTTGGGGCTGGAGGAGGTTACAGAGATAGGGAGGGGTGTAGGGGCTGGAGGAGGTTACAGAGATAGGGATGGTTGTAGGGGCTGGAGGAGGTTACAGAGATAGGGAGGGTTGTAGGGGCTGGAGGAGGTTACAGAGATAGGGAGGGGTGTAGGGGCTGGAGGAGGTTACAGAGATAGGGAGGGTTGAAGTGGCTGGAGGAGGTTACAGAGATAGGGAGGGGTGTAGGGGCTGGAGGAGGTTACAGAGATAGGGAGGGATGTAGGACGTGGAGGAGGTTACAGTGATAGGGATGGTTGAAGGGGCTGGAGGTGGTTACAGAGATAGGGAAGGGGTGTAGGGGCTGGAGGTGGTTACAGAGAAGGGAGTGTTGTAGGGGCTGGAGGAGGTTACAGAGATAGGGAGGGGTGCAGGGGCTGGAGGAGGTTACAGAGATAGGGAGGGTCGTAGGGGCTGGAGGATGTTACAGAGATAGGGAGGGGTGTAGGGGCTGGAGGAGGGTTCAGAGATAGGGAGGGGTGTAGGGGTTGGAGGAGGTTTCAGAGATAGGGAGGGGTGTAGGGGTTGGAGGAGGTTACAGAGATAGGGATGGTTGAAGGGGCTGGAGGAGCGTACAGAGATAGGGAGGGTTGTAGGGTCTGGAGGAGGTTACAGAGATAGGGAGGGGTGTAGGGGCTGGAGGAGGTTACAGAGATAGGGAGGGGTGTAGGGGCTGGAGGAGGGTACAGAGATAGGGAGGGGTGTAGGGGTTGGAGGAGGTTACAGAGATAGGGATGGTTGAAGGGGCTGGAGGAGGGTACAGAGATAGGGAGGGGTGTAGGGGCTGGAGGAGGTTACAGAGATAGGGATGGGTGTAGGGGCTGGAGGAGGTTACAGAGATAGGGATGGTTGAAGGGGCTGGAGGAGGGTACAGAGATAGGGAGGGGTGTAGGGGCTGGAGGAGGTTACAGAGATAGGGAGGGGTGTAGGGGCTGGAGGAGGTTACAGAGATAGGGATGGTTGAAGGGGCTGGAGGAGGTTACAGAGATAGGGAGGGTTGTAGGGGCTGGAGGAGGTTACAGAGATAGGGAGGGGTGTAGGGGCTGGAGGAGGTTACAGAGATAGGGAGGGTTGTAGGGGCTGGAGGAGGTTACAGAGATAGGGAGGGGTGTAGGGGCTGGAGGAGTTTACAGAGATAGGGAAGGGTGTAGGGGCTGGAGGAGGTACAGAGATATGGAGGGTTGTAGGGGCTGGAGGAGGTTACAGAGATAGGGATGGGTGTAGGGGCTGGAGGAGGTTACAGAGTTAGGGATGGGTGTAGGGGCTGGAGGAGGTTACAGAGATAGGGAGGGTTGTAGGGGCTGGAGGAGGTTACAGAGATAGGGAGGGGTGTAGGGGCTGGAGGAGGTTACAGAGATAGGGAGGGTTGTAGGGGCCGGAGGAGTTTACAGAGATAGGGAAGGGTTGTAGGGGCTGGAGGAGGGTACAGAGATAGGGAGGCGTGTAGGGGCTGGAGGAGGTTACAGAGATAGGGATGGTTGTAGGGGCTGGAGGAGGTTACAGAGATAGGGAGGGGTGTAGGGGCTGGAGGAGGTTACAGAGATAGCGAGGGATGTAGGGGCTGGAGGAGGTTACATAGATAGGGATGGTTGAAGGGGCTGGAGGAGGTTACAGAGATAGGGAAGGGGTGTAGGGGCTGGAGGAGGTTACAGAGATAGGGAGTGTTGTAGGGGCTGGAGGAGGTTACAGAGATAGGGAGGGGTGTAGGGGCTGGAGGAGGTTACAGAGATAGGGATGGTTGAAGGGGCTGGAGGAGGTTACAGAGATAGGGAGGGGTGTAGGGGCTGGAGGAGGTTACAGAGATAGGGAGGGGTGTAGGGGCTGGAGGAGGTTACAGAGATAGGGAGGGTTGTAGGGGCTGGAGGAGGTTACAGAGATAGGGAGGGGTGTAGGGGCTGGAGGAGTTTACAGAGATAGGGAGGGGTGTAGGGGCTGGAGGAGGTTACAGAGATAGGGAGGGGTGTAGGGGCTGGAGGAGGTTACAGAGATAGGGATGGTTGAAGGGGCTGGAGGAGGGTACAGAGATAGGGAGGGGTGTAGGGGCTGGAGGAGATTTCAGAGATAGGGAGGTGTAGAGGGGCTGGAGAAGGGTACAGAGATAGGGAGTGTTGAAGGGGTTGGAGGAGGTTACAGAGATAGGGAAGGGAGTAGGGGCTGGAGGAGGTTACAGAGATAGGGAGGGGTGTAGGGGCTGGAGGAGGTTACAGAGATAGGGAGGGGATGTAGGGCAGTGGAGGAGGTTACAGAGATAGGGATGGTTTGAAGGTGCTGGAGGTGGTTACAGAGATAGGGAAGGGGTGTAGGGGCTGGAGGAGGTTACAGAGAAGGGAATGTTGTAGGGGCTGGAGGAGGTTACAGAGATAGGGAAGGGGTGTAGGCCTGAGAGAGGTTACAGAGATAGGGAGGGTTGTAGGGGCTGGAGGAGGTTACAGAGATAGGGAGGGGTGTAGGGGCTGGAGGAGCTTACAGAGATAGGGAGGGGTCTAGGGGTTAGAGGAGGTTACAGAGATAGGAAGGGTGTAGGGCCGGAGGAGGTTACAGAGATAGCGAGGGGTTTTGGGGCCTGGAGGAGGTTACAGAGATAGGGAGGGGGTGTAGGGGCTGGAGGAGGGTACAGAGATAGGGAGGGGGTGTAGGGGCTGGAGGAGGTTACAAAGTTAGGGTGGGATGTACGGACTGGAGGAGGTTACAGAGATAGGGAGGGTTGTAGGGGCTGGAGGAGGTTACAGAGATAGGGAGGGGTGTAGGGGCTGGAGGAGGTTACAGAGATAGGGAGGGGTGTAGGGGCTGGAGGAGGGTACAGAGATAGGGAGGGTTGTAGGGGCTGGAGGAGGTTACAGAGATAGGGAGGGGTGTAGGGGCTGGAGGAGGTTACAGAGATAGGGAGGGTTGTAGGGGCTGGAGGAGGTTACAGAGATAGGGAGGGGTGTAGGGGCTGGAGGAGTTTACAGAGAAGGGATGGTTGAAGGGGCTGGAGGAGGTTACAGAGATAGGGAGGGGTGTAGGGGCTGGAGGAGGTTACAGAGATAGGGAGGGGTGTAGGGGCTGGAGGAGGTTACAGAGATAGGGATGTTTGTAGGGGCTGGAGGAGGTTACAGAGATAGGGAGGGGTGTAGGGGCTGGAGGAGGTTACAGAGATAGGGAGTGGTTGTAGGGGCTGGAGGAGGTTACAGAGATAGGGAGGGTTGTAGGGGCTGGAGGAGGTTACAGAGATAGGGAGGGGTGTAGGGGCTGGAGGAGGTTACAGAGATAGGGATGGTTGAAGGGCTGGAGGAGGTTACAGAGATAGGGACGGGTTGTAGGGGCTGGAGGAGGTTACAGAGATAGGGAGGGGTGTAGGGGCTGGAGGAGGTTACAGAGATAGGGAGGGGTGTAGGGGCTGGAGGAGGTTACAGAGATAGGGAATGTTGAAGGGTTTGGAGGAGGTTACAGAGATAGGGAGGGGTGCAGGGGCTGGAGGAGGGTACAGAGATAGGGAGGGGTGTAGGGCGGGATAGGTTACAGAGATAGGGAGGGTTGTAGGGGCTGGAGGAGGTTACAGAGATAGGGAGGGGTGTAGGGGCTGGAGGAGGTTACAGAGAGGGATGGTTGAAGGGGCTGGAGGAGGTTACAGAGATAGGGAGGGTTGTTGGGGCTGGAGGAGGTTACAGAGATAGGGAGGGGTGTAGGGGCTGGAGGAGTGTACAGAGATAGGGAGGGTTGAAGTGGCTGGAGGAGGTTACAGAGATAGGGAGGGGTGTAGGTTGCTGGAGGAGGTTACAGAGATAGGGAGGGTTGTAGGGGCTGGAGGAGGTTACAGAGATAAGGAGGGTTGTAGGGGCTGGAGGAGGTTACAGAGATAGGGAGGGGTGTAGGGGCTGGAGGAGGTTACAGAGATAGGGAGGGTTGTAGGGGCTGGAGGAGGGTACAGAGATAGGGAGGGGTGTAGGGGCTGGAGGAGGTTACAGAGATAGGGATGGGTGTAGGGGCTGGAGGAGGTTACAGAGATAGGGAGGGGTGTAGGGGCTGGAGGAGGTTACAGAGATAGGGAAGGGTGTAGGGGCTGGAGGAGGGTTACAGAGATAGGGAGGGGTGTAGGGGCTGGAGGAGGTTACAGAGATAGGGAGTGTTGTAGGTCTGGAGGAGTTTACAGAGATAGGGAGGGGTGTAGGTGCTGGAGGAGGTTACAGAGATAGGGAGGGGTGTAGGGGCTGGAGGAGGTTACAGAGATAGGGATGGTTGTAGGGGCTGGAGGAGGTTACAGAGATAGGGAGGGGTGTAGGGGCTGGAGGAGGTTACAGAGATAGGGATGGGTTGAAGGGGCTGGAGGAGGTTACAGAGATAGGGAGGGGTGTAGGGGCTGGAGGAGGTTACAGAGATAGGGAGGGTTGTAGGGGCTGGAGGAGGTTACAGAGATAGGGAGGGGTGTAGGGGCTGGAGGAGGTTACTGAGTTAAGGAGGGTTGTAGGGGCTGCAGGAGGTTACAGAGATAGAGAGGTGTGCAGGGGCTGGAGGAGTTACAGAGATAGGGATTACTGTAGGGGCTGGAGGAGGTTCCAGATATAGGGAGGCGTGTAGGAGCTGGAGGAGGTTACAGAGATAGGGATGGGTGTAGGGGCTGGAGGAGGTTACAGAGATAGGGAGGGTTGAAGGGGCTGGAGGAGGTTACAGAGATAGGGAGGGTTGTAGGGGCTGGAGGAGGTTACAGAGATAGGGAGGGGTGTAGGGGCTGGAGGAGGTTACAGAGATAGGGAGGGTTGTAGGGGCTGGAGGAGGTTACAGAGATAGGGAGGGGTGTAGGGGCTGGAGGAGGTTACAGAGATAGGGAGGGTTGTAGGGGCTGGAGGAGGTGACATAGTTAGGGATGGTTGAAGGGGCTGGAGGATGTTACAGAGATAGGGAGGGCTGTAGGAGCTGGAGGAGGTTACAGAGATAGGGAGGGTTGTAGGGGCTGGAGGAGGTTACAGAGATAGGGAGTGTTTTAGGGGCTGGAGGAGGACTCAGATATAGGGAGTGGTGTAGGGGCTGGAGGAGGTTACAGAGATAGGGACGGTAGAAGGGGTTGGAGGAGGTCACAGGGATAGGGAGGGGTGTAGGGGTTGGAGGAGGTTACAGAGATAGGGATGGTTGAAGGGGCCTGGAGGAGGGTACAGAGATAGGGAGGGTGTAGGGGCTGGAGGAGGTTACAGAGATAGGGAGGGGTGTAGGGGCTGGAGGAGGTTACAGAGATAGGGAGGGTGTAGGGGCTGGAGGAGGTTACAGAGATAGGGAGGGCTTGTAGGGGGCTGGAGGAGGGTTACAGAGATAGGGAGGGGTGTAGGGGCTGGAGGAGGTTACAGAGATAGGGATGGGTGTAGGGGCTGGAGGAGGTTACAGAGATAGGGAGGGGTGTAGGGGCTGGAGGAGGTTACAGAGATAGGGAGGGTTTTTAGGGGCTGGAGGAGGTTACAGAGATAGGGAGGGGTGTAGGGGCTGGAGGAGGTTACAGAGATAGGGAGGGTTTTTAGCGGCTGGAGGAGGTTACAGAGATAGGGAGGGTGCAGGGGCTGGAGAAGTTTACAGAGATAGGGAGGGTTGTAGGGTCTGGAGGAGGTTACAGAGATAGGGAGGGGTGTAGGGGCTGGAGGAGGTTACAGAGAGGGAGGGGTGTAGCTGTTTGAGAAGGTCACAGAGATAGGGAGGGGTGTAGGGGCTGGAGGATGTTACAGATATAGGTAGGGGTGGACAAGGTTACAGAGATAGGGATGGTTGTAGGGGCTGGACGAGGTTACAGAGATAGGGAGGGGTGTAGGGGCTGGAGGAGGTTACAGAGATAGGGAGGGTTGTAGGGGCTGGAGGAGGTTACAGAGATAGGGAGGGGTGTAGGGCTGGAGGAGGTTACAGAGATAGGGAGGGGTGTAGGGGCTGGAGGAGGTTACAGAGATAGGGAGGGTTGTAGGGGCTGGAGGAGGTACAGAGATAGAGTGGGTTGTAGGGGCTGGAGGAGGTTACAGAGATAGGGAGGGGTGTAGGGGCTGGAGGAGGTTACAGAGATAGGGAGGGTTGTAGGGGCTGGAGGAGGTTACAGAGATAGGGAGGGTTGTAGGGGCTGGAGGAGGTTACAGAGATAGGGAGGGGTGTAGGGGCTGGAGGAGGTTACAGAGATAGGGAGGGTTGATGGGGCTGGAGGAGGTTACAGAGATAGGGAGGGTTGTAGGGGCTGGAGGAGGTTACAGAGATAGGGAGGGGTGTAGGGGCTGGAGGAGGTTACAGAGATAGGGAGGGTGTAGGGGCTGGAGGAGGTTACAGAGATAGGGAGGGGTGTTGGACTGGAGGAGGTTACAGAGATAGGGAGGGTTGTAGGGGCTGGAGGAGGTTACAGAGATAGGGAGGGGTGTAGGGGCTGGAGAAGGTTACAGAGATAGGGAGGGTTGTAGGGGCTGGAGGAGGTTACAGAGATAGGGAGGGGTGTAGGGGCTGGAGGAGGTTACAGAGATAGGGAGGGGTGTAGGGGCTGGAGGAGGTTACAGAGATAGGGAGGGGTGTAGGGGCTGGAGGAGGTTACAGAGATAGGGAGGGTTGTAGGGGCTGGAGGAGGTTACAGAGATAGGGAGGGTGTAGGGGCTGGAGGAGGTTACAGAGAGGGAGGTTGTAGGGGCTGGAGGAGGTTACAGAGATAGGGAGGGTGTAGGGGCTGGAGGAGGTTACAGAGATAGGGAGGGTGTAGGGCTGGAGGAGGTTACAGAGATAGGGAGGGTTGTAGGGGCTGGAGGACGTTACAGAGATAGGGAGGGGTGTAGGGGCTGGAGGAGGTTACAGAGATAGGGAGGGTTGTAGGGGCTGGAGGAGGTTACAGAGATAGGGAGGGTGTAGGGGCTGGAGGAGGTTACAGAGATAGGGAGGGTGTAGGGGCTGGAGGAGGTTACAGAGATAGGGAGGGGTGTAGGGGCTGGAGGAGGTTACAGAGATAGGGAGGGGTGTAGGGGCTGGAGGAGGTTACAGAGATAGGGAGGGTTGTAGGGGCTGGAGGAGGTTACAGAGATAGGGAGGGGTGTAGGGGCTGGAGGAGGTTACAGAGATAGGGAGGGGTGTAGGGGCTGGAGGAGGTTACAGAGATAGGGAGGGGTATAGGGGCTGGAGGAGGTTACAGAGTTAGGGATGGTTGTAGGGGCTGGAGGAGGTTACAGAGATAGGGAGGGGTGTAGGGGCTGGAGGAGGTTACAGAGATAGGGAGGGTTGTAGGGGCTGGAGGAGGTTACAGAGATAGGGAGGGGTGTAGGGGCTGGAGGAGGTTACAGAGATAGGGAGGGTGTAGGGGCTGGAGGAGGTTACAGAGATAGGGAGGGGTGTAGGGGCTGGAGGAGGTTACAGAGATAGGGAGGGTGTAGGGGCTGGAGGAGGTTACAGAGATAGGGAGGGTTGTAGGGGCTGGAGGAGGTTACAGAGATAGGGAGGGTTGTAGGGGCTGGAGGAGGTTACAGAGATAGGGAGGGGTGTAGGGGCTGGAGGAGGTTACAGAGATAGGGAGGGTTGAGGGTGCTGGAGGAGGTTACAGAGATAGGGAGGGTTGAGGGGGCTGGAGGAGGTTACAGAGATAGGGAGGGTTGTAGGGGCTGGAGAGGGTAACAGATTGGGAGGGGTATAGGAGCTGGAGGAGGTTACAGAGATAGGGAGGGTTGTAGGGGCTGGAGGAGGTTACAGAGATAGGGAGGGTTGTAGGGCTGGAGGAGGTTACAGAGATAGGGAGGGGTGTAGGGGCTGGAGGAGGTTACAGAGATAGGGAGGGTTGTAGGGGCTGGAGGAGGTTACAGAGATAGGGAGGGGTGTAGGGGCTGGAGGAGGTTACAGAGATAGGGAGGGGTGTAGGGGCTGGAGGAGGTTACAGAGATAGGGAGGGGTGTAGGGGCTGGAGGAGGTTACAGAGATAGGGAGGGTTGTAGGGGCTGGAGGAGGTTACAGAGATAGGGAGGGGTGTAGGGGCTGGAGGAGGTTACAGAGATAGGGAGGGTTGTAGGGGCTGGAGGAGGTTACAGAGATAGGGAGGGGTGTAGGGGCTGGAGGAGGTTACAGAGATAGGGAGGTTTGTAGGGGCTGGAGGAGGTTACAGAGATAGGGAGGGTTGTAGGGGCTGGAGGAGGTTACAGAGATAGGGAGGGGTGTAGGGGCTGGAGGAGGTTACAGAGATAGGGAGGGTTGTAGGGGCTGGAGGAGGTTACAGAGATAGGGAGGGGTGTAGGGGCTGGAGGAGGTTACAGAGATAGGGAGGGGTGTAGGGGCTGGAGGAGGTTACAGAGATAGGGAGGGGTGTAGGGGCTGGAGGAGGTTACAGAGATAGGGAGGTTGTAGGGGCTGGAGGAGGTTACAGAGATAGGGAGGGTTGTAGGGGCTGGAGGAGGTTACAGAGATAGGGAGGGTTGTAGAGACTGGAGGAGGTTACAGAGATAGGGAGGGTGTAGAGACTGGAGGAGGTTACAGAGATAGGGAGGGGTGTAGGGCTGGAGGAGGTTACAGAGATAGGGAGGGTTGTAGGGGGCTGGAGGAGGTTACAGAGATAGGGAGGGGTGTAAGGGCTGGAGGAGGTTACAGAGATAGGGAGGGTTGTAGGGGCTGCAGGAGGTTACATAGATACAGAGGGTGCTCGGGTGTCGAGGAGGTTACAGAGATAGGGATGGTTGTAGGGGCTGGAGGAGGTTACAGAGATAGGGAGGGTTGTAGGGGCTGGAGGAGGTTACAGAGATAGGGAGGGGTGTAGGGGCTGGAGGAGGTTACAGAGATAGGGATGGTTGTAGGGGCTGGAGGAGGTTACAGAGATAGGGAGGGGTGTAGGGGCTGGAGGAGGTTACAGAGATAGGGAGGGGTGTAGGGGCTGGAGGAGGTTACAGAGATAGGGAGGGGTGTAGGGGCTGGAGGAGGTTACAGAGATAGGGAGGGTGTAGGGGCTGGAGGAGGTTACAGAGATAGGGAGGGGTGTAGGGGCTGGAGGAGGTTACAGAGATAGGGAGGGTTGTAGGGGCTGGAGGAGGTTACAGAGATAGGGAGGGTTGTAGGGGCTGGAGGAGGTTACAGAGATAGGGAGGGTTGTAGGGGCTGGAGGAGGTTACAGAGATAGGGAGGGGTGTAGGGGCTGGAGGAGGTTACAGAGATAGGGAGGGTTGTAGGGGCTGGAGGAGGTTACAGAGATAGGGAGGGGTGTAGGGGCTGGAGGAGGTTACAGAGATAGGGAGGGGTGTAGGGGCTGGAGGAGTTTACAGAGATAGGGAGGGGTGTAGGGGCTGGAGGAGGTTACAGATATAGGGGCTGGAGGAGGTTACAGAGATAGGGAGGGTTGTAGGGGCTGGAGGAGGTTACAGAGATAGGGAGGGTGTACGGGCTGGAGGAGGTTACAGAGATAGGGAGGTTTGTAGGGGCTGGAGGAGGTTACAGAGATAGGGAAGGAGTAGGGGCTGGAGGAGGTTACAGAGATAGGGAGGGTGTAGGGGCTGGAGGAGGTTACAGAGATAGGGAGGTTTCTGGGGCTGGAGGAGGTTACAGAGATAGGGAGGTTTATAGCGGTTGGAGGAGGTTACAGAGATAGGGAGGGGTGTAGGGGCTGGAGGAGGTTACAGAGATAGGGAGGGTTGTAGGGGCTGGAGGAGGTTACAGAGATAGGGAGGGTGTAGGGGCTGGAGGAGGTTACAGAGATAGGGAGGGGTGTAGGGGCTGGAGGAGGTTACAGAGATAGGGAGGGGTGTAGGGGCTGGAGGAGGTTACAGAGATAGGGAGGGTTGTAGGGGCTGGAGGAGGTTACAGAGATAGGGAGGGGTGTAGGGGCTGGAGGAGGTTACAGAGAGGGAGGGTTGTAGGGGCTGGAGGAGGTTACAGAGATAGGGAGGGGTGTAGGGCTGGAGGAGGTTACAGAGATAGGGAGGGTGTAGGGGCTGGAGGAGGTTACAGAGATAGATAGGGGTGTAGGGCTGGAGGAGGTTACAGAGATATATAGGGGTGTAGGGGCTGGAGGAGGTTACAGAGATAGGGAGGGTTGTAGTAAGTGGAGGAGGTTACAGAGATAGATAGGGGTGTAGGGCTGGAGGAGGTTACAGAGATAGGGAGGGGTGTAGGGGCTGGAGGAGGTTACAGAGATAGGGAGGGGTGTAGGGGCTGGAGGAGGTTACAGAGATAGGGAGGGGTGTAGGGGCTGGAGGAGGTTACAGAGATAGGGAGGGTTGTAGGGGCTGGAGGAGGTTACAGAGATAGGGAGGGGAGTAGGGGCTGGAGGAGGTTACAGAGATAGGGAGGGGTGTAGGGGCTGGAGGAGGTTACAGAGATAGGGATTGTTGTAAGGGCTGGAGGAGGTTACAGAGATAGGGAGGGTGTAGGGGCTGGAGGAGGTTACAGAGATAGGGAGGGGTGTAGGGGCTGGAGGAGGTTACAGAGATAGGGAGGGTTGTAGGGGCTGGAGGAGGTTACAGAGATAGGGAGGGGTGTAGGGGCTGGAGGAGGTTACAGAGATAGGGAGGGGTGTAGGGGCTGGAGGAGGTTACAGAGATAGGGAGGGTTGTAGGGGCTGGAGGAGGTTACAGAGATAGGGAGGGGTGTAGGGGCTGGAGGAGGTTACAGAGATAGGGAGGGGTGTAGGGGCTGGAGGAGGTTACAGAGATAGGGATGGTTGTAGGGGCTGGAGGAGGTTACAGAGATAGGGAGGGTTGTAGGGGCTGGAGGAGGTTACAGAGATAGGGAGGGGTGTAGGGGCTGGAGGAGGTTACAGAGATAGGGATGGGTGTAGGGGCTGGAGGAGGTTACAGAGATAGGGAGGGTTGTAGGGGCTGGAGGAGGGTACAGAGATAGGGAGGGGTGTAGGGGCTGGAGGAGGTTACAGAGATAGGGAGGGTTGTAGGGGCTGGAGGAGGTTACAGAGATAGAGAGGGTGTAGGGGCTGGAGGAGGTTACAGAGATAGGGAGGGGTGTAGGGGCTGGAGGAGGTTACAGAGATAGGGAGGGGTGTAGGGGCTGGAGGAGGTTACAGAGATAGGGAGGGTTGTAGGGGCTGGAGGAGGTTACAGAGATAGGGAGGGGTGTAGGGGCTGGAGGAGGTTACAGAGAGGGAGCGTTGTAGGGGCTGGAAGAGGTTACAGAGATAGGGAGGGCTGTAGGGGCTAGAGGAGGGTACAGAGATAGGGAGGGTTGTAGGGCTGGAGGAGGTTACAGAGATAGGGAGGGGTGTAGGGCTGGAGGAGGTTACAGAGATAGGGAGGGTGTAGGGGCTGGAGGAGGTTACAGAGATAGGGAGGGTTGTAGGGGCTGGAGGAGGTTACAGAGATAGGGAGGGGTGTAGGGGCTGGAGGAGGTTACAGAGATAGGGAGGGGTGTAGGGGCTGGAGGAGGTTACAGAGATAGGGAGGTTTGAAGGGCTGGAGGAGGTTACAGAGATAGGGAGGGTTGTAGGGGCTGGAGGAGGTTACAGAGATAGGGAGGGGTGTAGGGGCTGGAGGAGGTTACAGAGATAGGGAGGGTGTAGGGGCTGGAGGAGGTTACAGAGATAGGGAGGGTTGTAGGGGCTGGAGGAGATTACAGAGATAGGGAGGGGGGTAGGGGCTGGAGGAGGTTACAGAGATAGGGTCGGAGTAGGGGCTGGAGGAGGTTACAGAGATAGGGATGGTTGTAGGGGGTGGAGGAGGAAACAGAGATAGGGAGGGTTGTAGGGGCTGGAGGAGGTTACAGAGATAGGGAGGGGTGTAGGGGCTGGAGGAGGTTACAGAGATAGGGAGGGTTGTAGGGGCTGGAGGAGGTTACAGAGATAGGGAGGGGTGTAGGGGCTGGAGGAGTTTACAGAGATAGGGAGGGTGTAGGGGCTGGAGGAGGTTACAGAGATAGGGAGGGGTGTAGGGGCTGGAGGAGGTTACAGAGAGGGATGGTTGTAGGGGCTGGAGGAGGTTACAGAGATAGGGAGGGGTGTAGGTGCGTGGAGGAGTTTACAGAGATAGGGAGGGTTGTAGATGGGTGGAGGAGGTTACAGAGATAGGGAGAGTTGAAGGGGCTGGAGGAGGTTACAGAGATAGGGAGGGGTGTAGGGGCTGGAGGAGGTTACAGAGATAGGGAGGGTTGTAGGGGCTGGAGGAGGTTACAGAGATATGGAGGGTTCTCGGGTGTCGAGGAGGTTACAGAGATAAGGACTGTTGTAGGGGCTGGAGGAGGTTACAGAGATAGGGAGGGTCTGGCTGGAGGAGGTTACAGAGATGGGGGGGCTGTAGGGGCTGGAGGAGGTTACAGAGATAGGGAGGGATGTAGGGGTGGAGGAGGTTACAGAGATAGGGATGGTTGTAGGGGCTGGAGGAGGTTACAGAGATAGGGAGGGGTGTAGGGGCTGGAGGAGGTTACAGAGATAGGGAGGGTTGTAGGGGCTGGAGGAGGTTACAGAGATAGGGAGGGTTGTAGGGGCTGGAGGAGGTTACAGAGATAGGGAGGGGTGTAGGGGCTGGAGGAGGTTACAGAGATAGGGAGGGTTGTAGGGGCTGGAGGAGGTTACAGAGATAGGAGGGTTGTAGGGGCTGGAGGAGGTTACAGAGATAGGGAGTGTTGTAGGGCTGGAGGAGGTTACAGAGATAGGGAGGGGTGTAGGGGCTGGAGGAGTTTACAGAGATAGGGAGGGGTGTAGGGGCTGGAGGAGGTTACAGAGATAGGGAGGGGTGTAGGGGCTGGAGGAGGTTACAGAGATAGGGGGGGTTGTAGAGACTGGAGCAGGTACAGAGATAGGGAGGGGTGTAGGGGCTGGAGGAGGTTACAGAGAGGGAGGGTTGTAGGGGCTGGAGGAGGTTACAGAGATAGGGAGGGGTGTAGGGGCTGGAGGAGGTTACAGAGATAGGGATGGTTGTAGGGGCTGGAGGAGGTTACAGAGATAGGGAGGGTTGTAGGGGCTGGAGGAGGTTACAGAGATAGGGAGGGGTGTAGGGGCTGGAGGAGGTTACAGAGATAGGGAGGGTTGTAGGGGCTGGAGGAGGTTACAGAGATAGGGAGGGGTGTAGGGGCTGGAGGAGGTTACAGAGATAGGGAGGGGTGTAGGGGCTGGAGGAGGTTACAGAGATAGGGAGGGGTGTAGGGGCTGGAGGAGGTTACAGAGATAGGGAGGGTTGTAGGGGCTGGAGGAGGTTACAGAGATAGGGAGGGGTGTAGGGGCTGGAGGAGGTTACAGAGATAGGGAGGGTTGTAGGGGCTGGAGGAGGTTACAGAGATAGGGAGGGGTGTAGGGGCTGGAGGAGGTTACAGAGATAGGGAGGGTTGTAGGGGCTGGAGGAGGTTACAGAGATAGGGAGGGTGTAGGGGCTGGAGGAGGTTACAGAGATAGGGCGCTTGTAGGGGCTGGAGGAGGTTACAGAGATAGGGAGGGGTGTAGGGGCTGGAGGAGGTTACAGAGATAGGGAGGGTTGTAGGGGCTGGAGGAGGTTACAGAGATAGGGAGGAGTGTAGGGGCTGGAGGAGGTTACAGAGATAGGGAGGGTTGTAGGGGCTGGAGGAGGTTACAGAGATAGGGAGGGGTGTAGGGGCTGGAGGAGGTTACAGAGATAGGGAGGGTGTAGGGGCTGGAGGAGGTTACCGAGATAGGGAGGGGTGTAGGGGCTGGAGGAGGTTACAGAGATAGGGAGGGTGTAGGGGCTGGAGGAGGTTACAGAGATAGGGAGGGTTGTAGGGGCTGGAGGAGGTTACAGAGATAGGGAGGGGTGTAGGGGCTGGAGGAGGTTACAGAGATAGGGAGGGTGTAGGGGCTGGAGGAGGTTACAGAGATAGGGAGGGTTGTAGGGGCTGGAGGAGGTTACAGAGATAGGGAGGGTTGTAGGGGCTGGAGGAGGTTACAGAGAGGGAGGGTGTAGGGGCTGGAGGAGGTTACAGAGATAGGGAGGGGTGTAGGGGCTGGAGGAGGTTACAGAGATAGGGAGGTTGTAGGGGCTGGAGGAGGTTACAGAGATAGGAGAGGGTGTAGGGGCTGGAGGAGGTTACAGAGATAGGGAGGGGTGTAGGGGCTGGAGGAGGTTACAGAGATAGGGATGGTTGTAGGGGCTGGAGGAGGTTACAGAGATAGGGAGGGTTGTAGGGGCTGGAGGAGGTTACAGAGATAGGGAGGGGTGTAGGGGCTGGAGGAGGTTACAGAGATAGGGAGGGTTGTAGGGGCTGGAGGAGGTTACAGAGATAGGGAGGGGTGTAGGGGCTGGAGGAGGTTACAGAGATAGGGAGGGGTGTAGGGGCTGGAGGAGGTTACAGAGATAGGGAGGGGTGTAGGGGCTGGAGGAGGTTACAGAGATAGGGAGGTTGTAGGGGCTGGAGGAGGTTACAGAGATAGGGAGGGGTGTAGGGGCTGGAGGAGGTTACAGAGATAGGGAGGGTGTAGGGGCTGGAGGAGGTTACAGAGATAGGGATGGTTGTAGGGGCTGGAGGAGGTTACAGAGATAGGGAGGGTTGTAGGGGCTGGAGGAGGTTACAGAGTTAGGGAGGTGTGTAGTGGCTGGAGGAGGTTACAGAGATAGGGAGGGTGTAGGGGCTGGAGGAGGTTACAGAGATAGGGAGGGGTGTAGGGGCTGGAGGAGGTTACAGAGATAGGGAGGGGTGTAGGGGCTGGAGGAGGTTACAGAGATAGGGAGGGGTGTAGGGGCTGGAGGAGGTTACAGAGATAGGGAGGGTTGTAGGGGCTGGAGGAGGTTACAGAGATAGGGAGGGGTGTAGGGGCTGGAGGAGGTTACAGAGATAGGGATGGGGGTGGGGCTGGAGGAGGTTACAGAGATAGGGAGGGTTGTAGGGGCTGGAGGAGGTTACAGAGATAGGGAGGGGTGTAGGGGCTGGAGGAGGTTACAGAGATAGGGAGGGTTGTAGGGGCTGGAGGAGGTTACAGAGATAGGGAGGGTGTAGGGGCTGGAGGAGGTTACAGAGATAGGGAGGGTTGTAGGGGCTGGAGGAGGTTACAGAGATAGGGAGGGGTGTAGGGCCTGGAGGAGGTTACAGAGATAGGGAGGGTTGTAGGGGCTGGAGGAGGTTACAGAGTTAGGGAGGGGTGTAGGGCTGGAGGAGGTTACAGAGATAGGGAGGGTTGTAGGGGCTGGAGGAGTTTACAGAGATAGGGAGGGGTGTAGGGGCTGGAGGAGGTTACAGAGATAGGGAGGGTTGTAGGGGCTGGAGGAGGTTACAGAGATAGGGAGGGTGTAGGGGCTGGAGGAGGTTACAGAGATAGGGAGGGTTGTAGGGGCTGGAGGAGGTTACAGAGATAGGGAGGGTTGTAGGGGCTGGAGGAGGTTACAGAGATAGGGAGGGTTGTAGGGGCTGGAGGAGGTTACAGAGATAGGGAGGGGTGTAGGGGCTGGAGGAGGTTACAGAGATAGGGAGGGGTGTAGGGGCTGGAGGAGGTTACAGAGATAGGGAGGGGTGTAGGGGCTGGAGGAGGTTACAGAGATAGGGAGGGTGTAGGGGCTGGAGGAGGTAACAGAGATAGGGAGGGTTGTAGGGGCTGGAGGAGGTTACAGAGTTAGGGAGGGGAGTAGGGCTGGAGGAGGTTACAGAGATAGGGAGGGTTGTAGGGGCTGGAGGAGGTTACAGAGATAGGGAGGGGTGTAGGGGCTGGAGGAGGTTACAGAGATAGGGAGGGGTGTAGTGGCTGGAGGAGGTTACAGAGATAGGGAGGGTTGTAGGGGCTGGAGGAGGTTACAGAGATAGGGAGGGGTTGTAGGGGCTGGAGGAGGTTACAGAGATAGGGAGGGTTGTAGGGGCTGGAGGAGATTACAGAGATAGGGAGGGGTGTAGGGCTGGAGGAGGTTACAGAGATAGGGAGGGGTGTAGGGGCTGGAGGAGGTTACAGAGATAGGGAGGGGTGTAGGGGCTGGAGGAGGTTACAGAGATAGGGAGGGTTGTAGGGGCTGGAGGAGGTTACAGAGATAGGGAGGGGTGTAGGGGCTGGAGGAGGTTACAGAGATAGGGAGGGTTGTAGGGGCTGGAGGAGGTTACAGAGATAGGGAGGGGTGTAGGGGCTGGAGGAGGTTACAGAGATAGGGAGGGGTGTAGGGGCTGGAGGAGGTTACAGAGATAGGGAGGGGTGTAGGGGCTGGAGGAGGTTACAGAGATAGGGACGGTGTAGGGGCTGGAGGAGGTTACAGAGATAGGGAGGGGTGTAGGGGCTGGAGGAGGTTACAGAGATAGGGAGGGTTGTAGGGGCTGGAGGAGGTTACAGAGATAGGGAGGGGTGTAGGAGGCTGGAGGAGGAGGTTACAGAGATAGGGAGGGTTGTAGGGGCTGGAGGAGGTTACAGAGATAGGGAGGGGTGTAGGGGCTAGACGAGGTTACAGAGATAGGGAAGGTTGTTAGGGGCTGGAGGAGTTTACAGAGCTAGGGAGGGTTGTATGGTCTGGAGGAGGTTACAGAGATAGGGAGGGGTGTAGGGGCTGGAGGAGGTGACAGAAATAGGCAGGGTGGTAAGGTGCTGGAGGAGGGTACAGAGATAGGGATGGTTGTAGGGGCTGGAGGAGGTTAGAGAGATAGGGAGGGGTGTAGGGGCTGGAGGAGGTTACAGAGATAGGGAGGGTTGTAGGGGCTGGAGGAGGTTACAGAGATAGGGAGGGTTGTAGGGGCTGGAGGAGGTTACAGAGATAGGGAGGGTTGTAGGGGCTGGAGGAGGTTACAGAGATAGGGAGGGGTGTAGGGGCTGGAGGAGGTTACAGAGATAGGGAGGGGTGTAGGAGCTGGAGGAGGTTACAGAGATAGGGAGGGTTGTAGGGGCTGGAGGAGGTTACAGAGATAGGGAGGGTTGTAGGGGCTGTACTAGGTTACAGAGATAGGGAGGGTGTAGGGGCTGGACGAGGTTACAGAGATAGGGATGTGTGTAGGCGGCTGGAGGAGGTTACAGAGATAGGGAGGGGTGCAGGGGCTGGAGGAGGTTACAGACATACGGAGGGGTGTAGGGAGTGGAGGAGGTTACAGAGATATTGAGGCTTTTAGGGGCTGGAGGAGGATACAGAGATAGGGAGGGGTGTAGGATCTGGAGGAGGTTACAGAGATAGGGAGTGGTGTAGGGGCTGGAGGAGGTTACAGAGATAGGGAGGGGTGTAGGGCTGGAGGAGGTTACAGAGATAGGGAGGGGTGTAGGGGCTGGAGGAGGTTACAGAGATAGGGAGGTTTGTAGGGGCTGGAGGAGGTTACAGAGATAGGGCAGGTGTAGGGGCTGGAGGAGGTTACAGAGATAGGGAGGGGTGTAGGGGCTGGAGGAGGTTACAGAGGTAGGGAGGTGTGTAGGGGCTGGAGGAGGTTACAGAGATAGGGATGTAGGGCTGGAGGAGGTTACAGAGATTGGGATGGTTGTAGGGGCTGGAGGAGGTTACAGAGATAGGGAGGTTGTAGGGGCTGGAGGAGGTTACAAAGATAGGGAGGGGTGTAGGGGCTGGAGGAGGTTACAGAGATAGGGAGGGGTGTAGGGGCTGGAGGAGGTTACAGAGATAGGGAGGGTTGTAGGGGCTGGAGGAGGGTACAGAGATAGGGAGGGGGTGTAGGGGCTGGAGGAGGTTACAGAGATAGGGAGGGGTGTAGGGGCTGGAGGAGGTTACAGAGATAGGGATGGTTGTAGGGGCTGGAGGAGGTTACAGAGATAGGGAGGGTTGTAGGGGCTGGAGGAGGTTACAGAGATAGGGAGGGTGTAGGGGCTGGAGGAGGTTACAGAGATAGGGAGGGTTGTAGGGGCTGGAGGAGGTTACAGAGATAGGGAGGGTTGTAGGGGCTGGAGGAGGTTACAGAGATAGGGAGGGGTGTAGGGGCTGGAGGAGGTTACAGAGATAGGGAGGTGTGTAGGGGCTGGAGGAGGTTACAGAGATAGGGAGGGTTGAAGGGGCTGGAGGAGGTTACAGAGATAGGGAAGGGTGTAGGGGCTGGAGGAGGTTACAGAGATAGGGAGGGGTGTAGGGGCTGGAGGAGGTTACAGAGATAGGGAGGTTGTAGGGGCTGGAGGAGGTTAGAGAGATAAGGAGGGTTGTAGGGGCTGTAGGAGGTTACCGAGATAGGGAGGTCTGTAGGGGGCTGGAGGAGGTTACAGAGATAGGGAGGGGTGTAGTGCTGCAGGAGGTTACAGAGATAGGGATGGGTGTAGGGGCTGGAGGAGGTTACAGAGATAGGGAGGGATGTGGGGGGCTGGAGGAGGTTACAGAGATAGGGAGAGTTGTAGGGGCTGGAGGAGGTTACAGAGATAGGGAGGGTTGTAGGGGCTGGAGGAGGTTACAGAGATAGGGTGGGTGTAGGGGCTGGAGGAGGTTACAGAGATAGGGAGGGTTGTAGGGGCTGGAGGAGGTTACAGAGATAGGGATGGTTGTAAGGGGTGGAGGAGGTTACAGAGATAGGGAGGGTTGTAGGGGCTGGAGGAGGTTACAGAGATAGGGATGGGTGTAGGGGGCTGGAGGAGGTTACAGAGATAGGAGGGTTGTAGGGGCTGGAGGAGGTTACAGAGATAGGGAGGGGTGTAGGGGCTGGAGGAGTTACAGAGATAGGGATGGGTGAAGGGGCTGGAGGAGGTTACAGAGATAGGGAGGGTTGTAGGGGCTGGAGGAGGTTACAGAGATAGGGAGGGGTGTAGGGGCTGGAGGAGGTTACAGAGAGGGATGGTTGAAGGGGCTGGAGGAGGTTACAGAGATAGGGAGGGGTGTAGGGGCTGGAGGAGGTTACAGAGATAGAGAGGGGTGTAGGGGCTGGAGGAGGTTACAGAGATAGGGATGGGGTGAAGGGGCTGGAGGAGGTTACAGAGATAGGGAAGGGGTGTAGGGGCTGGAGGAGGTTACAGAGATAGGGAGGGTTGTAGGGGCTGGAGGAGGTTACAGAGATAGGGAGGGTGTAGGGTGGAGGAGGTTACAGAGATAGGAGGTTGTAGGGGCTGGAGGAGGTTACAGAGATGGGAGAGGGGTTGTAGGGGCTGGAGGAGGTTACAGAGATAGGGAGGGTTGTAGGGGCTGGAGGGTTACAGAGATAGGGAGGGGTTGTAGGGGCTGGAGGAGGTTACAGAGATAGGGAGGGGTGTGTAGGGGCTGGAGGAGGTTACAGAGGAGGGATGGTTGTAGGGGCTGGAGGAGGTTACAGAGATAGGGAGGGGTGTTGTAGGGGCTGGAGGAGGTTACAGAGATAGGGAGGGTTGGGAGGCGGGGAGGAGGTTACAGAGATAGGGAGGGTTGTAGGGGCTGGAGGAGGTTACAGAGATAGGGAGGGGGTGTAGGGGCTGGAGGAGGTTACAGAGATAGGGAGGGGTTGTAGGGGCTGGAGGAGGTTACAGAGATAGGGAGGGGTGTAGGGCTGGAGGAGGTTACAGAGATAGGGATGGTTGTAGGGGCTGGAGGAGGTTACAGAGATAGGGAGGGGTGTAGGGCTGGAGGAGGTTACAGAGATAGGGAGGGGTGTGTAGGGGCTGGAGGAGGTTACAGAGATAGGGAGGGGTGCAGGGGCTGGAGGTGGTTTCAGTGATAGGGAGGGGTTGTTGGGGCTGGAGGTGTTTACAGAGATGGGGAGGGGTGTAGGAGCTAGTGGAAGTTACAGAGATAGAGAGGGGTAGGGGTGTAAGGGCTGGAGGAGGTTACAGAGATAGGGAGGGTTGTAGGGAAGTGGAAAAGGTTACAGAGATGGGGAGGGGTGTAGGGACTGGAGGAGGTTATAGTGATAGGGAGGGTTGTAGGGGCTGGAGGAGGTTACAGAGATAGGGATTGTTGTAGGGGCTGGAGGAGGTTACAGAGATAGGGATGGGATGTAGGGGCTGGAGGTTGGTTACAGAGATAGGGAGGGTGGGTAGGGCTGGAGGAGGTTACAGAGATAGGGTGGTTGTAGGCGTGGAGGAGGGGTTACAGAGATAGGGAGGGTGAGGGGCTGGAGGAGGTTACAGAGATAGGGAGGAGTGTAGGGGCTGGAGGAGGTTACAGAGATAGGGATGGGTTGTAGGGGCTGGAGGAGGTTACAGAGATAGGGAGGGGTGTAGGGCTGGAGGAGTTACAGAGATAGGGAGGGGTTTGTAGGGGTGGAGGAGGTTACAGAGATAGGGAAGGGTGTAGGGCTGGAGGAGGTTACAGAGATAGGGAGGGGTGTTGTTGGGGCTGGAGGAGGTTACAGAGATAGGGTTGGGATGTAGGGGCTGGAGGAGTTTACAGAGATAGGGAGGGTTGTAGGGGCTGGAGGAGGTTACAGAGATAGGGAGGGTTGTAGGGGCTGGAGGAGGGTACAGAGATAGGGAGGGGTGTAGGGCTGGAGGAGGTTACAGAGATAGGGAGGGGTGTAGGGGCTGGAGAGGTTACAGAGATGATAGGGAGGGGTGTAGGGGCTGGAGGAGGTTACAGAGATAGGGAGAGTTGTAGGGACTGGAGGAGTTTACAGAGATATGGAGTGGTGTAGGGGCTGGAGGAGGTTACAGTGATAGTGAGGGTTGTAGGGGCTGGAGGAGATTACAGAGATGGGGAGGATTGTGGGACTGGAGGAGGTTACAGAGATAGGTAAGGGGTGTAGGGGTGTTGTAGGGGGCTGTTAGGAGGGTACAGAGGTAGGGAGGGGTTGTAGGGG
>NW_024470718.1:0-42727 GCF_017639515.1 Carcharodon carcharias
TTATATCACTGGGCTAGTAATCCGGGGTACGGGAGTGTAGCGGTTATATCACTGGGCTAGTAATCCGGGGTACGGGAGTGTAGCGGTTATATCACTGGACTAGTAATCCGGGGTACGGGAGTGTAGCGGTTATATCACTGGACTAGTAATCCGGGGTACGGGAGTGTAGCGGTTATATCACTGGGCTAGTAATCCGGGGTACGGGAGTGTAGCGGTTATATCACTGGACAAGTAATTCGGGTTACGGGAGTGTAGCGGTTATATCACTGGACTAGTAATCCGGGGTACGGGAGTGTTGCGGTTATATCACTGGACCAGATATCCGGGGTACGGAAGTGTAGCGGTTATATCACTGGGCTAGTAATCCAGAGTACGGGAGTGTAGCGGTTATATCACTGGGCTAGTGATCCAGGGTACGGGAGTGTAGCGGTTATATCACTGGGCTAGTAATCCAGGGTACGGGAGTGTAGTGGTTATATCACTGGGCTAGTAATCCAGGGTATGGGAGTGTAGCGGTTATATCACTGGGCTAGTAATCCAGGGTACGGGAGTGTAGCGGTTATATCACTGGACTAGTAATCCGGGGTACGGACGTGTGAGCGTTTATATCACTGGATTAGTAATCCGGGGTACGGGAGTGTAGCGGTTATATCACTGGACTAGTAATCCGGGGTACGGGAGTTTAGCGGTTATATCACTGGACTAGTAATCCGGGGTACGGACGTGTGAGCGTTTATATCACTGGACTAGTAATCCGGGGTACGGGAGTGTAGCGGTTATATCACTGGACTAGTAATCCGGGGAACGGGACGTGTAGCGGTTTATATCACGGGGACTAGTAATCCAGGTACGGGAGTGTAGCGGTTATATCACTGGACTAGTAATCCGGGGTACGGGAGTGTAGCGGTTATATCACTGGGATAGTAATCCAGGGTACTGGAGTGTAGCGGTTATACACTGGACTAGTAATCCAGGGGTACGGGAGTGTAGCGGTTATATCACTGGATTAGTAATCCGGGGTACGGACTGTTGAGCGGTTATATCACTGGACTAGTATCCGGGGTACGGGAGTGTAGCGGTTATATCACTGGTCTAGTAATCCGGGGTACGGACGTTGTGTAGGCGGTTATATCCCTGGACTAGTAATCCAGGGTAAGGGAGTGTATCGGTTATATCAATGGGCAAGTAATCCGGGGTAAGGGAGTGTAAGCGGTTATATCACTGGCTAGTAATCCAGGGTACGGGAGTGTAGCGGTTATATCACTGGACTAGTAATCCAGGGTACGGGAGTGTAGCGGTTATATCACTGGACTAGTAATCCGGGGTACGGGAGTGTAGCGGTTATATCACTGGACTAGTAATCCGGGGTACGGGAGTGTAGCGGTTATATAACTGGGAATGTAATCCGGGACACGGGAGTGTAGCGGTTATATCACTGGCTTAGTAATCCGGGGTACGGGAGTGTAGCGGTTATATCACTGGACTAGTAATCCGGGGTACGGGAGTGTAGCGGTTATATCACTGGACTAGTAATCCAGGGTACGGGAGTGTAGCGGTTATATCACTGGACTAGTAATCCGGGGTACGGGAGTGCAGCGGTTATATCACTGGACTAGTAATCCGGGGTACGGGAGTGTAGCGGTTATATATCTGGACTAGTAATCCAGGGCACGGGAGTGCAGCGGTTATATCACTGGACTAGTAATCCGGGGTATGGGAGTGTAGCGGTTATATCACTGGACTAGTAATCCGGGGTACGGGAGTGTAGCGGTTATATATCTGGACTAGTAATCCAGGGCACGGGAGTGCAGCGGTTATATCACTGGACTAGTAATCCGGGGTACGGGAGTGTAGCGGTTATATCTCTGGGCTAGTAATCCGGGGTACGGGAGTGTAGCGGTTATATCACTGGACTAGTAATCCGGGGTATGGGAGTGTAGCGGTTATATCACTGGACTAGTAATCCGGGGTACGGGAGTGTAGCGGTTATATATCTGGACTAGTAATCCGGGGTACGGGAGTGTAGGGGTTATATCACGGGGCTAGTAATCCGGGGTACGTGAGTTTAGCGGTTATATCACTGGACTAGTAATCCGGGGTACGGGAGTGTAGCGGTATATCACTGGACTAGTAATCCAGGGTACGGGAGTGTAGCAGTTATCTCACTGGGCTAGTAATCCGGGGTACGGGAGTGTAGCGGTTATATCACTGGGCTAGTAATCCGGGGTACGGGAGTGTAGCGGTTATATCACTGGGCTAGTAATCCGGGGTACGGGAGTGTAGCGGTTATATCACTGGACTAGTAATCCGGGGTACGGGAGTGTAGCGGTTATATCACTGGGCTAGTAATCCGGGGTACGGGAGTGTAGCGGTTATATCACTGGACTAGTAATCCGGGGTACGGGAGTGTAGGGGTTATATCACTGGCTAGTAATCCGGGGTACGGGAGTGTAAGCGGTTATATCACTGGACTAGTAATCCGGGGTACGGGAGTGTAGCGGTTATATCACTGGCTAGTAATCCAGGGGTACGGGAGTGTAGCAGTTATATCACTGGGCTAGTAATCCGGGGTACGGGAGTGTAGCGGTTATATCACTGGGCTAGTAATCCAGGGTACGGGAGTGTAGCGGTTATATCACTGGACTAGTAATCCAGGGTACGGGAGTGTAGCAGTTATCTCACTGGGCTAGTAATCCGGGGTACGGGAGTGTAACGGTTATATCACTGGGCTAGTAATCCAGGGTACGGGAGTGCAGCGGTTATATCACTGGGCTAGTAATCCGGGGTACAGGAGTGTAGTGGTTATATCACTGGACTAGTAATCCGGGGTACGGGAGTGCAGCGGTTATATCACTGGACTAGTAATCCGGGGTACGGGAGTGTAGCGGTTATATATCTGGACTAGTAATCCGGGGTACGGGAGTGTAGGGGTTATATCACTGGGCTAGTAATTCGGGGTACGGGAGTGTAACGGTTATATCACTGGACTAGTAATCCGGGGTACGGGAGTGTAGCGGTTATATCACTGGGCTAGTAATCCAGGGTACCGGAGAGTAGCAGTTATATCACTGGGCTCGTAATCCGGGTACGGGAGTGTAGCAGTTATATCACTGGGCTAGTAATCTGGTGTACGGAAGAGTAGCGGTTATATCACTGGGCTAGTAATCCGGGGTACGGGAGTGTAGCGGTTATATCACTGGACTAGTAATCCAGGGTACGGGAGTGTAGCGGTTATATCACTGGACTTTTATTCCGGGTTACGGGAGTGTAGCGGTTATATCACTGGGCTAGTAATCCGGGGTACGGGAGTGTAGCGGTTATATCACTGGGCTAGTAATCCGGGGTACGGGAGTGTAGCGGTTATATCACTGGGCTAGTAATCCAGGGTACGGGAGTGTAGCGGTTATATCACTGGACTAGTAATCCGGGGTACGGGAGTGTAGCGGTTATATCACTGGCTAGTAATCCGGGGTACGGGAGTGCAGCGGTTATATCACTGGACTAGGTAATCCGGGGTACGGGAGTGTAGCGGTTATATCACTGGGCTAGTAATCCAGGGTACGGGAGTGTAGCAGTTATATCACTGGGCTAGTAATCCGGGGTACGGGAGTGTAGCGGTTATATCACTCGGCTAGTAATCCGGGGTACGGGAGTGTAGCGGTTATATCACTGGGCTAGTAATCCGGGGTACGGGAGTGTAGCGGTTATATCACTGGACTAGTAATCCGGGGTACGGGAGTGTAGCGGTTATATCACTGGGCTAGTAATCCGGGGTACGGGAGTGTAGCGGTTATATCACTGGGCTAGTAATCCGGGGTACGGGAGTGTAGCGGTTATATCACTGGACTAGTAATCCGGGGTACGGGAGTGTAGCGGTTATATCACTGGGCTAGTAATCCGGGGTACGGGAGTGTAGCGGTTATATCACTGGGCTAGTAATCCGGGGTACGGGAGTGTAGCGGTTATATCACTGGGCTAGTAATCCAGGGGTACGGGAGTGTAGCGGTTATATAACTGGACTAGTAATCCGGGGTACGGGAGTGTAGCGGTTATATCACTGGGCTAGTTATCTGGGGCACCGGAGTGTAGCGGTTATATCAATGGGCTAGTAATCCAGGATACGGGATTCTAGCGGTTAAATCACTGGACAAGTAATACTCGGTTACGGGATTGTAGTGGTTATATTCACTGTACTATTAATCCGGGTACAGAGTTTTAGTAGTTATCCTATCACTAGTGATTATAACCTTCCGGGGGACGGAGATGTAGGTGTATGTCTCTTTAACTGGACGAGTTAATTATTGTGAAGTGTACGGTAGTTTAGAGTGTTGATCACCCACTTATAATCCGGGTAAGTGTTGTGGATTACGGGTTACGGGTTTATATTCAGGTAGTATTATGGATACGGTTGTATGCGTACGGAAGTCTACTAGCGGTACTATATCACTGGGCTAGTAATATCGGAGTGTTTTTATGAGAAGGATTGTGTCTTGAGTGAGTAGTGCGAGTGTAGCGGTAATCACTGGGACTAGTAATCCGGGTACGGGAGTGTAGCGGTTATATCCCTGGGCAAGTAATCCGGGGTACGGGAGTGTAGCGGTTATATCACTGGACTAGTAATCCGGGGTACGGGAGTGTAGCGGTTATATCACTGGGCTAGTAATCCGGTGTACGGGAGTGTAGCGGTTATATCACTGGACTAGTAATCCAGGGTACGGGAGTGTAGCGGTTATATCACTGGGCTAGTAATCCGGGGTACGGGAGTGTAGCGGTTATATCACTGGACTAGTAATCCAGGGTACGGGAGTGTAGCGGTTATATCACTTGGCTAGTAATCCAGGGTACGGGAGTGTAGCGGTTATATCACTGGGCTAGTAATCCGGGGTACGGGAGTGTAGCGGTTATATCACTGGGCTAGTAATCCGGGGTACGGGAGTGTAGCGGTTATATCACTGGGCTAGTAATCCGGGGTACGGGAGTGTAGCGGTTATATCACTGGGCTAGTAATCCGGGGTACGGGAGTGTAGCGGTTATATCACTGGACTAGTAATCCGGGGTACGGGAGTGTAGCGGTTATATCACTGGACTAGTAATCCGGGTACGGGAGTGTAGCGGTTATATCACTGGCTAGTAATCCGGTGTAAGGGAGTGTAGCGGTTATATCACTGGACTAGTAATCCAGGGTACTTGATTGTAGCGGTTCTATCATTGGACTAGTAATCCGGGGTAAGGGAGTGCAGTTGTTATATCACTGGACTAGTAATCCGGGGTACGGGAGTGTAGCGGTTATATCACTGGGCTAGTAATCCGGGGTACGGGAGTGTAGCGGTTATATCACTGGGCTAGTAATCCAGGGTACGGGAGTGTAGCGGTTATATCACTGGACTAGTAATCCAGGGTACGGGAGTGTAGCGGTTATATCACTGGGCTAGTAAACCCGGGTACGGGAGTGTAGCGGTTATATCACTGGGCTAGTAATCCGGGGTACGGGAGTGTAGCGGTTATATCACTGGGCTAGTAATCCGGGGTACGGAGTGTAGCGGTTATATCACTGGGTTAGTAATCCGGGGTACGGGAGTGTAGCGGTTATATCACTGGACTAGTAATCCGGGGTACGGAGTGTAGCGGTTATATCACTGGGCTAGTAATCCGGGGTACGGGAGTGTAGCGGTTATATCACTGGGCTAGTAATCCGGGGTACGGGAGTGTAGCGGTTATATCACTGGACTAGTAATCCGGGGTACGGGAGTGTAGCGGTTATATCACTGGGCTAGTAATCCGGTGTACGGGAGTGTAGCGTTATATCACTGGGCTAGTAATCCGGGGTACGGGAGTGTAGCGGTTATATCACTGGACTAGTAATCCGGGGTACGGGAGTGTAGCGGTTATATCACTGGGCTAGTAATCCGGGGTACGGGAGTGTAGCGGTTATATCACTGGACTAGTAATCCGGGGTACGGGAGTGTAGCGGTTATATCACTGGGCTAGTAATCCGGGGTACGGGAGTGTAGCAGTTATATCACTGGGCTAGTAATCCGGGGTACGGGAGTGTAGCGGTTATATCACTGGGCTAGTAATCCGGGGTACGGGAGTGTAGCGGTTATATCACTGGGCTAGTAATCCAGGGTACGGGAGTGTAGCGGTTATATCACTGGACTAGTAATCCGGGGTACGGGAGTGTAGCGGTTATATCACTGGGCTAGTAATCCGGGGTACGGGAGTGTAACGGTTATATCACTGGACTAGTAATCCGGGGTACGGGAGTGTAGCGGTTATATCACTGGGCTAGTAATCCAGGGTACGGGAGTGTAGCGGTTATATCACTGGGCTAGTAATCCGGGGTACGGGAGTGTAACGGTTATATCACTGGGCTAGTAATCCGGGGTACGGGAGTGTAGCGGTTATATCACTGGGCTAGTAATCCGGGGTACGGGAGTGTAGCGGTTATATCACTGGACAAGTAATTCGGGTTACGGGAGTGTAGCGGTTATATCACTGGGCTAGTAATCCGGGGTACGGGAGTGTAACGGTTATATCACTGGGCTAGTAATCCGGGGTACGGGAGTGTAGCGGTTATATCACTGGACTAGTAATCCAGGGTACGGGAGTGTAGCGGTTATATCACTGGGCTAGTAATCCGGGGTACGGGAGTGTAGCGGTTATATCACTGGGCTAGTAATCCGGGGTACGGGAGTGTAGCGGTTATATCACTGAGCTAGTAATCCGGGGTACGGGAGTGTAGCGGTTATATCACTGGGCTAGTAATCCAGGGTACGGGAGTGTAGCGGTTATATCACTGGGCTAGTAATCCGGGGTACGGGAGTGTAGCGGTTATATCACTGGGCTAGTAATCCGGGGTACGGGAGTGTAGCGGTTATATCACTGGACTAGTAATCCGGTGTACGGGAGTGTAGGTGTTATATCACTGGACTAGTAATCCAGGGGACGGGAGTGTAGCGGTTATATCACTGGGAATGTAATCCGGGGTACGGGAGTGTAGCGGTTATATCACTGGACTAGTAATCCAGGGGACGGGAGTGTAGCGGTTATATCACTGGGAATGTAATCCGGGGTATGGGCTTGTAGCGGTTATATCACTGGACTAGTAATCCGGGGTTTGGGAGTGTAGCGGTTATATCACTGGGCTAGTAATCCGGGGTACGGGAGTGTAGCGGTTATATCACTGAGCTAGTAATCCGGGGTACGGGAGTGTAGCGGTTATATCACTGGACTAGTAATCCGGGGTACGGGAGTGTAGCGGTTATATCATGAGGCTAGTAATCCGGGGTACGGGAGTGTAGCGGTTATATCACTGGACTAGTAATCCGGGGTACGGGAGTGTAGCGGTTATATCACTGGACTAGTAATCCGGGGTACGGGAGTGTAGCGGTTATATCACTGGACTAGTAATCCGGGGTACGGGAGTGTAGCGGTTATATCACTGGACTAGTAATCCAGGGTACGGGAGTGTAGCGGTTATATCACTGGACTAGTAATCCGGGGTACGGGAGTGTAGCGGTTATATCACTGGACTAGTAATCCGGGGTACGGGAGTGTAGCGGTTATATCACTGGACTAGTAATCCAGGGTACGGGAGTGTAGCGGTTATATCACTGGACTAGTAATCCGGGGTACGGGAGTGTAGCGGTTATATCACTGGACTAGTAATCCGGGGTACGGGAGTGTAGCGGTTATATCACTGGACTAGTAATCCAGGGCACGGGAGTGTAGCGGTATATCACTGGACTAGTAATCCGGGGTACGGGAGTGTAGCGGTTATATCACTGGACTAGTAATCCGGGGTACGGGAGTGTAGCGGTTATATCACTGGACTAGTAATCTGGGGCACGGGAGTGTAGCGGTTATATCACTGGACTAGTAATCCGGGGTACGGGAGTGTAGCAGTTATATCACTGGGCTAGTAATCCGGGGTACGGGAGTGTAGCGGTTATATCACTGGACTAGTAATCCGGGGTACGGGAGTGTAGCGGTTATATCACTGGGCTAGTAATCCGGGGTACGGGTGTGTGGCGGTTATATCATTGGACAAGTAATCCGGGGTACGGGTGTGTAGCGGTTATATCACTGGACTAGTAATCCGGGGTACGGAGGTGTAGCGGTTATATCACTGGACTAGTAATCCAGGGTACGGGAGTGTAGCGGTTATATCACTGGACTAGTAATCCGGGGTACGGGAGTGTAGCGTTTATTTCACTGGGCTAGTAATCCGGGGTACGGGAGTGTAGCGGTAATATCACTGGACTAGTAATCCGGGGTACGGGAGTGTAGCGGTTATATCACTGGACTAGTAATCCGGGGTACGGGAGTGTAGCGGTTATATCACTGGACTAGTAATCCGGGGTACGGGAGTGTAGCGGTTATATCACTGGGCTAGTAATCCGGGGTACGGGAGTGTAGCGGTTATATCACTGGACTAGTAATCCGGGGTACGGGAGTGTAGCGGTTATATCACTTGGCTAGTAATCCAGGGTACGGGACTGTATCGGTTATATCACTGGGCAAGTAATCGGGGCTACGGGAGTGTAGCGGTTATATCACTGGGCTAGTAATCCGGGATACGGGTGTGTAGCGGTTATATTACTGGACTAGTAATCCGGGGTACGGGAGTGTAGCGGTTATATCACTGGACTTGTAATCCGGGGTACGGGAGTGTAGCGGTTATATCACTGGACTAGTAATCCGGGGTACGGGAGTGTAGCGGTTATATCACTGGACTAGTAATCCGGGGTACGGGAGTGTAGCGGTTATATCACTGGCCTAGTAATCCGGGTGCGGGAGTGTAGCGGTTATATCACTGGCCTAGTAATCCGGGGTACGGGAGTGTAGCGGTTATATCACTGGGCTAGTAATCCAGGGTACGGGAGTGTAGCGGTTATATCACTGGGCTATTAATCCGGGGTACGGGAGTGTAGCGGTTATATCACTGGCTAGTAATCCGGGTACGGGAGTGTAGCGGTTATATCACTGGACTAGTAATCCAGGGTACGGGAGTGTAGCGGTTATATCACTGGACTAGTAATCCGGGGTACGGGAGTGTAGCGGTTATATCACTTGGCTAGTAATCCGGGGTACGGGAGTGTAGCGGTTATATCACTGGACTAGTAATCCGGGGTACGGGTGTGTAGCGGTTATTTTACTGGACTAGTAATCCGGGGTACGGGAGTGTAGCGGTTATATCACTGGACTAGTAATCCAGGGTACGGGAGTGTAGCGGTTATATCACTGGACTAGTAATCCGGGGTACGGGAGTGTAGCGGTTATATCACTGGACTAGTAATCCGGGGTACGGGAGTGTAGCGGTTATATCACTGGACTAGTAATCCGGGGTACGGGAGTGTAGCGGTTATATCACTGGACTAGTAATCCAGGGTACGGGAGTGTAGCGGTTATATCACTGGACTAGTAATCCGGGGTACGGGAGTGTAGCGGTTATATCACTGGGCTAGTAATCCGGGGTACGGGAGTGTAGCGGTTATATCACTGGACTAGTAATCCGGGGTACGGGAGTGTAGCGGTTATATCACTGGACTAGTAATCCGGGGTACGGGAGTGTAGCGGTTATATCACTGGACTAGTAATCCGGGGTACGGGAGTGTAGCGGTTATATCACTGGACGAGTAATCCGGGGTACGGGAGTGTAGCGTGTTTATCACTGCTATAGTAATCCGGGGTACTTGAGTGTAGTCGTTATATCACTGGGCTAGTAATCCAGGGCACGGGAGTGTAGCGGTTATATCACTGGGCTAGTAATCCGGGGTACGGGAGTGTAGCGGTTATATCACTGGGCTAGTAATCCAGGGCACGGGAGTGTAGCGGTTATATCACTGGCTAGTAATCCGGGGTACGGGAGTGTAGCGGTTATATCACTGGACTAGTAATCGGGGTACGGGAGTGTAGCGGTTATATCACTGGGCTAGTAATCTAGGGTACTGGAGTGTAGCGGTTATATCACTGGGCTAGTAATCCGGGGTACGGGAGTGTAGCGGTTATATCACTGGGCTAGTAATCCGGGGTACGGGAGTGTAGCGGTTATATCACTGGACTAGTAATCCGGGGTACGGGAGTGTAGCGGTTATATCACTGGGCTAGTAATCCAGGGTACGGGAGTGTAGCGGTTATATCACTGGACTAGTAATCCGGGGTACGGGAGTGTAGCGGTTATATCACTGGACTAGTAATCCGGGGTACGGGAGTGTAGCGGTTATATCACTGGGCTAGTAATCCGGGGTACGGGAGTGTAGCGGTTATATCACTGGACTAGTAATCCGGGGTACGGGAGTGTAGCGGTTATATCACTGGGCTAGTAATCCGGGGTACGGGAGTGTAGCGGTTATATCACTGGACTAGTAATCCGGGGTACGGGAGTGTAGCGGTTATATCACTGGACTAGTAATCCGGGGTACGGGAGTGTAGCGGTTATATCACTGGGCTAGTAATCCGGGGTACGGGAGTGTAGCGGTTATATCACTGGGCTAGTAATCCGGGGTACGGGAGTGTAGCGGTTATATCACTGGGCTAGTAATCCGGGGTACGGGAGTGTAGCGGTTATATCACTGGGCTAGTAATCCGGGGTACGGGAGTGTAGCGGTTATATCACTTGGCTAGTAATCCGGGGTACGGGAGTGTAGCGGTTATATCACTGGGCTAGTAATCCGGGGTACGGGAGTGTAGCGGTTATATCACTGGACTAGTAATCCGGGGTACGGGAGTGTAGCGGTTATATCACTGGACTAGTAATCCGGGGTACGGGAGTGTAGCGGTTATATCACTGGACTAGTAATCCGGGGTACGGGAGTGTAGCGGTTATATCACTGGACTAGTAATCCGGGGTACGGGAGTGTAGCGGTTATATCACTGGACTAGTAATCCGGGGTACGGGAGTGTAGCGGTTATATCACTGGGCTAGTAATCCGGGGTACGGGAGTGTAGCGGTTATATCACTGGGCTAGTAATCCGGGGTACGGGAGTGTAGCGGTTATATCACTGGGCTAGTAATCCGGGGTATGGGAGTGTAGCGGTTATATCACTGGGCTAGTAATCCGGGTTACAGAAGTGTAGCGGTTATATCACTGGGCTAGTAATCCGGGGTACGGGAGTGTCGCGGTTATATCACTGGACTAGTAATCCGGGGTACGGGAGTGTAGCGGTTATATCACTGGCTAGTAATCCGGGGTACGGGAGTGTAGCGGTTATATCACTGGCTAGTAATCCGGGGTACGGGAGTGTAGCGGTTATATCACTGGACTAGTAATCCGGGGTACGGGAGTGTAGCGGTTATATCACTGGACTAGTAATCCGGGGTACGGGAGTGTAGCGGTTATATCACTGGACTAGTAATCGGGGGTACGGGAGTGTAGCGGTTATATCACTGGACTAGTAATCCGGGGTACGGGAGTGTAGCGGTTATATCACTGGACTAGTAATCCAGGGTACGGGAGTGTAGCGGTTATATCACTGGACAATTAATCCGGGGTACGGGAGTGTAGCGGTTATATCACTGGACTAGTAATCCGGGGTACGGGAGTGTAGCGGTTATATCACTGGACTAGTAATCCAGGGGACGGGAGTGTAGCGGTTATATCACTGGACTAGTAATCCGGGGTACGGGAGTGTAGCGGTTATATCACTGGACTAGTAATCCGGGGTACGGGAGTGTAGCGGTTATATCACTGGACTAGTAATCCGGGGTACGGGAGTGTAGCGGTTATATCACTGGACAATTAATCCGGGTTACGGGAGTGTAACGGTTATATCACTGGACTAGTAATCCGGGGTAAGGGAGTGCAGCGGTTATATCACTGGGCTAGTAATCCAGGGTACGGGAGTGTAGCGGTTATATCACTGGACTAGTAATCCAGGGTACGGGAGTGTAGCGGTTATATCACTGGACTAGTAATCCGGGGTACGGGAGTGTAGCGGTTATATCACTGGACTAGTAATCCGGGGTACGGGAGTGTAGCGGTTATATCACTGGATTAGTAATCCGGGGTACGGGAGTGTAGCGGTTATATCACTGGACTAGTAATCCGGGGTACGGGAGTGTAGCGGTTATATCACTGGACTAGTAATCCGGGGTACGGGAGTGTAGCGGTTATATCACTGGACTAGTAATCCGGGTACGGGAGTGTAGCGGTTATATCACTGGACTAGTAATCCGGGGTACGGGAGTGTAGCGGTTATATCACTGGACTAGTAATCCAGGGCACGGGAGTGCAGCGGTTATATCACTGGACTAGTAATCCGGGGTACGGGAGTGTAGCGGTTATATCACTGGACTAGTAATCCGGGGTACGGGAGTGTAGCGGTTATATCACTGGACTAGTAATCCGGGGTACGGGAGTGTAGCGGTTATATCACTGGGCTAGTAATCCGGGGTACGGGAGTGTAGCGGTTATATCACTGGACTAGTAATCCGGGGTACGGGAGTGTAGCGGTTATATCACTGGACTAGTAATCCGGGTACGGGAGTGTAGCGGTTATATCACTGGGCTAGTAATCCAGGGGTACGGGAGTGTAGCGGTTATATCACTGGGCTAGTAATCCGGGGTACGGGAGTGTAGCGGTTATATCACTGGACTAGTAATCCGGGGTACGGGAGTGTAGCGGTTATATCACTGGACTAGTAATCCGGGGTACGGGAGTGTAGCGGTTATATCACTGGACTAGTAATCCGGGGTACGGGAGTGTAGCGGTTATATATCTGGACTAGTAATCCGGGGTACGGGAGTGTAGGGGTTATATCACTGGGCTAGTAATCCGGGGTACGGGAGTGTAACGGTTATATCACTGGACTAGTAATCCGGGGTACGGGAGTGTAGCGGTTATATCACTGGGCTAGTAATCCAGGGTACGGGAGTGTAGCAGTTACATCACTGGGCTAGTAATCCGGGGTACGGGAGTGTAACGGTTATATCACTGGGCTAGTAATCCGGGGTACGGGAGTGTAACGGTTATATCACTGGGCTAGTGATCCGGGGTACGGGAGTGTAGCGGTTATATCACTGGACAAGTAATTCGGGGTACGGGAGTGTAGCGGTTATATCACTGGGCTAGTAATCCGGGGTACGGGAGTGTAACGGTTATATCACTGGGCTAGTAATCCGGGGTACGGGAGTGTAGCGGTTATATCACTGGACTAGTAATCCGGGGTACGGGAGTGTAGCGGTTATATCACTGGGCTAGTAATCCGGGGTACGGGAGTGTAACGGTTATATCACTGGGCTAGTAATCCGGGGTACGGGAGTGTAGAGGTTATATCACTGGGCTAGTAATCCGGGGTACGGGAGTGTAGCGGTTGTATCACTGTGCTAGTAATCCAGGGTACGGGAGTGTAGCGGTTATATCACTGGGCTAGTAATCCGGGGTACGGGAGTGTAACGGTTATATCACTGGGCTAGTAATCCGGGGTACGGGAGTGTAGCGGTTATATCACTGGACAAGTAATTCGGGTTACGGGAGTGTAGTGGTTATATCACTGGACTAGTAATCCGGGGTACAGGAGTGTAGCAGTTATATCACTGGGCTAGTGATCCAGAGTACGGGAGTGTAGCGGTTATATCACTGGACAAGTAATTCGGGTTACGGGAGTGTAGCGGTTATATCACTGGACTAGTAATCCGGGGTACGGGAGTGTAGCGGTTATATCACTGGACTAGTAATCCGGGGTACGGGAGTGTAGCGGTTATATCACTGGGCTAGTAATCCAGGGTACGGGAGTGTAGCGGTTATATCACTGGGCTAGTAATCCAGGGGACGGGAGTGTAGCGGTTATATCACTGGGCTAGTAATCCGGGGTACGGGAGTGTAGTGGTTATATCACTGGGCTAGTAATCCAGGGTACGGGAGTGTAGCGGTTATATCACTGGACTAGTAATCCAGGGTACGGGAGTGTAGCGGTTATATCACTGGACTAGTAATCCGGGGTACGGGAGTGTAGCGGTTATATCACTGGATAGTAATCCGGGGTACGGGAGTGTAGCGGTTATATCACTGGACTAGTAATCCGGGGTACGGGAGTGTAGCGGTTATATCACTGGACTAGTAATCCGGGGTACGGACGTGTAGCGGTTATATCACTGGACTAGTAATCCGGGGTACGGGAGTGTAGCGGTTATATCACTGGACTAGTAATCCGGGGTACGGACGTGTGAGCGTTTATATCACTGGACTAGTAATCCAGGGTAAGGGAGTGTAGCGGTTATATCACTGGACTAGTAATCCGGGGTACGGGAGTGTAGCGGTTATATCACTGGATTAGTAATCCAGGGTACGGGAGTGTAGCGGTTATATCACTGGATTAGTAATCCAGGGTACGGGAGTGTAGCGGTTATATCACTGGATTAGTAATCCGGGGTACGGACGTGTGAGCGTTTATATCACTGGACTAGTAATCCGGGGTACGGGAGTGTAGCGGTTATATCACTGGACTAGTAATCCGGGGTACGGACGTGTGAGCGTTTATATCACTGGACTAGTAATCCAGGGTAAGGGAGTGTAGCGGTTATATCACTGGACTAGTAATCCGGGGTAAGGGAGTGTAGCGGTTATATCACTGGGCTAGTAATCCAGGGTACGGGAGTGTAGCGGTTATATCACTGGACTAGTAATCCAGGGTACGGGAGTGTAGCGGTTATATCACTGGACTAGTAATCCGGGGTACGGGTGTGTAGCGGTTATATCACTGGACTAGTAATCCGGGGCACGGGAGTGTAGCGGTTATATCACTGGACTAGTAATCCGGGGTACGGGAGTGTAGCGGTTATATCACTGGACTAGTAATCCGGGGTACGGGTGTGTAGCGGTTATATCACTGGACTAGTAATCCGGGGCACGGGAGTGTAGCGGTTATATCACTGGACTAGTAATCCGGGGCACGGGAGTGTAGCGGTTATATCACTGGACTAGTAATCCGGGGTACGGGTGTGTAGCGGTTATATCACTGGACTAGTAATCCGGGGCACGGGAGTGTAGCGGTTATATCACTGGACTATTAATCCAGGGTACGGGAGTGTAGCGGTTATATCACTGGACTAGTAATCCGGGGTACGGGAGTGTAGCGGTTATATCACTGGACTAGTAATCCGGGGTACGGACGTGTGAGCGTTTATATCACTGGACTAGTAATCCAGGGTAAGGGAGTGTAGCGGTTATATCACTGGACTAGTATTCCGGGGTAAGGGAGTGTAGCGGTTATATCACTGGGCTAGTAATCCAGGGTACGGGAGTGTAGCGGTTATATCACTGGACTAGTAATCCAGGGTACGGGAGTGTAGCGGTTATATCACTGGACTAGTAATCCGGGGTACGGGTGTGTAGCGGTTATATCACTGGACTAGTAATCCGGGGCACGGGAGTGTAGCGGTTATATCACTGGATTAGTAATCCGGGGTACGGGAGTGTAGCGGTTATATCACTGGACTAGTAATCCGGGGTACGGGTGTGTAGCGGTTATATCACTGGACTAGTAATCTGGGGCACGGGAGTGTAGCGGTTATATCACTGGACTAGTAATCCGGGGCACGGGAGTGTAGCGGTTATATCACTGGACTAGTAATCCGGGGTACGGGAGTGTAGCGGTTATATCACTGGACTAGTAATCCGGGGTACGGGAGTGTAGCGGTTATATCACTGGACTAGTAATCCGGGGTACGGGAGTGTCGCGGTTACATCACTGGACTAGTAATCCTGGGTACGGGAGTGTAGCGGTTATATCACTGGACTATTAATCCGGGGCACGGGAGTGTAGCGGTTATATCACTGGACTAGTAATCCTGGGTACGGGAGTGTAGCGGTTATATCACTGGACTATTAATCCGGGGTACGGGAGTGTAGCGGTTATATCACTGGACGGATATCCTCAACCCTTCCCATCTCCAGCTTCCCTCGTCCCCTCCACTCCCACGTGGTCCCCTCCCCTCCCTCGCCCTCGCGCCCCTCCCCCCTCCCCTCCCTCGCCGCCGCACACCCTTTCCCGTCCACTCCCTCGCCCCCACGCGCCCCTCCCCCTCCTCCCTCGCCCCCTCCGCCCCTCCCTCTCTGAACAGCTCACCTTTTCCTCCAACATCCACTTCTCCTGTTGAGCCTCAGCAAGTCGATGGAAGAGGTCAGAGATCTCGTCATCAGAGAGGTCGGCCGGTCGCTGGGACTGGGGACTGCCCGTGTTAGACTGTGGGTCAGGATAGAGAGATAGTGGGAGTTTGTATGTGGGAGTTTGTATGTGTGTGTGTGTGTGTGTGTGTGTGTGTGTGTGTGTGTGAGAGAGAGAGAGAGGGAGAGCGTGAGAGAGAGCAAGCAAGCTCGAGACTGAACCAGAGAGAGAGAGAGAGAGAGAGAGCGAGACAGACAGAGAGAGATGATAGGAATCATTGTTCACATCAGAGAAGCCACGCGCTGACTATCGAGGGAGCCGTGCACAAGGTGAGAGGGCTCCTCAGCTTAAAATAGGAGCCTATTGGGCAGAATCCACCACCCTGCTCCCCCCAACTCCTCCATTGCTCTACTCAAGCTCCCTCAGCACTGACCCTCTGACAGTGCGGTGCTCCTTCAGCACTGACCCTCTGACAGTGCGGCGCTCCCTCAGCACTGACCCTCCGACAGTGCGGCGCTCCCTCAGCACTGACCCTCCGACAGTGCGGCACTCCCTCAGCACTGACCCTCCGACAGCGCGGCGCTCCGTCAGCACTGACCCTCTGACAGTGCGGCGCTCCCTCAGCACTGACCCTCTGACACTGCGGCGCTCCCCCAGCACTGATCCTCCGACAGTGCGGCGCTCCCTCAGCACTGACCCTCCGACAGCGCGGCGCTCCGTCAGCACTGATCCTCCAACAGTGCGGCGCTCCCTCAGCACTGACCCTCCGACAGCGCGGTGCTCCCTCAGCACTGACCCTCCGACAGCGCGGCGCTCCCTCAGCACTGACCCTCCGACAGTGCGGCGCTCCCTCAGCGCTGATGCAGGTGTCTCAGATCAAGCACCTTGTGTGATCCGGTGCTGGGGACAGAGTTAGTGGGGAGAGGTGCATCAAATCTAACTGGGCCTGGGGGCAGAGTCTGGTCCCAGCTGTTCATGGATTCGGGGTAGGGGGAACATTTAACCAGTCCCGCGCCATCACCCACCTTGCTGCTTGATGCTCCCTCTTTCATCGCTTCCCGGTAACTGTAGGAGGAGATGCTGCTTCCGTCTCCAGTCTGTGCTCGGCTCGGGGAGCTGATCTCTGCCAGAACCAGGTCCTCCAGGCCTGAAAGAGAAGGCCACAGCTGGGGTCACGGGTCAAATCTGGGTGGAAGATCAGGCAGGCTGGAGGTAACCAGGCCTCGAGCTGTGGGGCCATCGGCCAGTCTCCACCTCACTGAAATCAACCAGGTAATTCAACAGGAGACATGGCGGGCGAGACGGAGAGACGGGGCGGGCGAGACGGGGCGGGCGAGACGGGGCGGGCGAGACGGGGCGGGCGAGACGGGGCGGGCGAGACGGGGCGGGCGAGACGGGGCGGGCGAGACGGGGCGGGCGAGACGGGGCGGGCGAGACGGGGCGGGCGAGACGGGGCGGGCGAGACGGGGCGGACGAGACGGCGAGACGGGGCGGACGAGACGGCGAGACGGGGCGGGCGAGACGGCGAGACGGGGCGGGCGAGACGGCGAGACGGGGCGGGCGAGACGGGGAGACGGGGCGGGCGAGACGGGGAGACGGGGCAAGCGAGACGGGGAGACGGGGCAAGAGAGACGGGGCGAGCGAGACAGGGCGAGCGAGACGGGGCGAGCGAGACAGGGCGAGCGAGACAGGGCGAGCGAGGCGGGCGAGACGGGGCGGGCGAGACGGGGCGGGCGAGACGGGGCGGGCGAGACGGGGCGGGCGAGACGGGGCGGGCGAGACGGGGCGGGCGAGACGGGGCGGGCGAGACGGGGCGGGCGAGACGGGGCGGGCGAGACGGGGCGGGCGAGACGGGGAGACGGGGCAAGCGAGACGGGGAGACGGGGCGAGCGAGACGGGGAGACGGGGCGAGCGAGACGGGGAGACGGGGCGGGCGAGACGGGGAGACGGGGCGAGCAAGACGGGGCGGGCGAGACGGGGCGGGCGAGACGGGGCGGGCGAGACGGGGCGGGCGAGACGGGGAGACGGGGCGAGCGAGACGGGGAGGGCGAGACGGGGAGGGCGAGACGGGGAGGGCGAGACGGGGAGGGCGAGACGGGGAGGGCGAGACGGGGCGGGCGAGACGGTGAGACGGGGCGAGCGAGACGGGCGAGACGGGGCGAGTGAGGGTGAGACGGGGCGAGTGAGACGGGCGAGACGGGGCGAGCGAGACGGGTGAGACGGGGCGGGCGAGACGGGGCGAGCGAGACGGGGCGGGCGAGACGGGGCGGGCGAGACGGGGCGGGCGAGACGGGGCGGGCGAGACGGGGCGGGCGAGACGGGGCGGGCGAGACGGGGCGGGCGAGACGGGGCGGGCGAGACGGGGCGAGCGAGGCGGTGAGACGGGGCGGGCGAGATGGTGAGACGGGGCGAGCGAGATGGGCGAGACGGGGCGAGACGGGGCGAGTGAGACGGGCGAGACGGGGCGAGCGAGACGGGGCGAGCGAGACGGTGAGACAGGGCGAGCAAGACGGGGTGAGCGGGCAAGGCAGGGAATTCCAGAGCTTAGGCCCCCAGGCACCTGAAGACTTAACTGAGGGATGTCTAAAACTAGACAGACAGTCACTGATAAACTCACCGGGGGCGGGGGGGAGGTGGATGGAATCCAGGAGAAAGGTCTTTACCCAGAGAGCGGGGAGAATATGGAACTCGCTCCCACAGGGAGGGGTTGAGGTGAATCGTCTCGATGTGTTTAAGGGGAAGGGGCAGGCTGGATAAACACGAGGGGGAAAGGGATACAAGGATAGGGGGATAGGGGGAGATGAAGTAGAGGGGGCTGAATGGCCTGTTTCTTCGTTGTAATCTCTACACAAGGCACGGCCATCAATGGTGCAGCGATAGCAATCGAGGGGTCGGGAGGTGGTTGTCGGGGGCTGGAGGGGGTTACAGAGATAGGGAGGGTTGTAGGGACTGGAGGAGGTTACAGAGATAGGGAGGGGTGTAGGGGCTGGAGGAGGTTACAGAGATAGGGAGGGGTTATAGGGGCTGGAGGAGGTTACAGAGATAGGGAGGGGTTATAGGGGCTGGAGGAGGTTACAGAGATAGTGAGGGGTGTAGGGACTGGAGGAGGTGACAGAGATAGGGAGGGTTGTAGGGGCTGGAGGAGGTTACAGAGATAGGGAGGGTTGTAGGGGCTGGAGGAGGTTACAGAGATAGTGAGGGGTGTAGAGGCTGGAGGAGGTTACAGAGATAGGGAGGGGTGTAGGGACTGGAGGAGGTGACAGAGATAGGGAGGGGTGTAGGGGCTGGAGGAGGTTACAGAGATAGGGAAGGGGTGTAGGGGCTGGAGGATGTTGCAGAGATAGGGAGGGGTGTAGGGGCTGGAGGAGGTTACAGAGATAGGGAGGGTTGTAGGGGCTGGAGGAGGTTACAGAGATAGGGAGGGGTGTAGGGGCTGGAGGAGGTTACAGAGATAGGGAGGGGTGTAGGGGCTGGAGGAGGTTCGAGGGATAGGGAGGGAGAGTTGGGATGGAGGGCAAGGCCACAGATGGATTTAGACACACGGACGAGAATTTTAGAAACAGTGCTCAGACTGAGGACCTCTGTCAGTCAATGAGTGCTGAAGTAACGAGAGCTGCATTTCCGTGAAAGGTGAAACCTCTCTGAGACAGAAGAGCCGATCCTGTTCGATTCGGGATTCCCTTAAGCACATGGACACTATTCACCCCAACCACTCCCTGTGGGATCCAATTGCACATTCTCCCCACTGTCTGGGAGAAGGTTCTCCCATATTCCCGACCGGATTTATCAGTGACTGGCTGGTTTTGGACATCGCTTTGTTAGGTGTTCAGCTGCCTGGGGCCCTAAGCTCTGGAATTCCCTCCTCTTTAAACCTCTCCGCCCCTCTCTCTCTCTCTCTACCTTTAAGACGCTTGTTACAAACCCACTTCTTATCTGTCCGGATATCTCTGGGAGGCTTCATGTCAAACTGATTGATGGAAGTGCTTCCTGCCATGTTTTACCATGTTACAGGAGTGACAGAAATGCAAGTTGTTATCGGTCAGCTGCAGGGAGATATCCACCGAGTTGCAAGGCTAAGTGGAACTCATGAATTTTTCTCACCACCACTCGTCTCACCAGTTTGGAAAGACAGATCAGGGGAGAATGCAAGGCCCCAGAAATCTCTCAGTGGGTGAGAGAGGGACGGAATGAGGAAAAGGGAGAGGGGGAGGAGGGAGAGAGAGAGAGAGAAAGAAAGAGAGAGAGCAAGAAAGAAAGAGGGAGGGAGAGAAAGAAAGCGAGACGGAGGGAGAGAAAGAAAGAGAGAGAGTGAGAAAAAGAAAGACGGAGAGAGAGAAAGAGGGAGTGAGAAAGAAAGAGGGAGAGGGAGAAAAAGAAAGGGAGAGAGAGCAAGAGAGAAAGAGAGAGAGAAAGAAAGAGAGGGAGGGAGAGAAAGAAAGAGGGAGAGAGAGAAAAAGAAAGAGGGAGAGAGAAAAAGAGAGGGAGAGAGAAAGAAAGAGAGGGAGAGAGAAAGAAAGAGAGGGAGAGGGAAGAGAACAAGAGGGAGAGACAGACAGAGAGAGGGAGAGGGAGAGAGAGCAGGAGAGCGAGAGGGAGAGCGAGCGGGAGAGAGAGGGAGGGAGAGGAAGAGAGGAAGAGGGAGAGAGAGCAGGAGAGAGAGAGGGAGAGGGAGAGAGAGCAGGAGAGAGAGAGGGAAAGGGAGAGAGAGCAGGAGAGAGAGGGAGAGGGAGAGAGAGCAGGAGAGAGAGGGAGAGGGAGAGAGAGCAGGAGAGAGAGAGGGAGAGGGAGAGAGAGCAGGAGAGAGAGAGGGAGAGAGAGCAGGAGAGAGAGCGAGAGGGAGAGCGAGAGGGAGAGCGAGAGGGAGAGCGAGAGGGAGAGCGAGAGGGAGAGCGAGAGGGAGAGCGAGAGGGAGAGCGAGAGGGAGAGCGAGAGGGAGAGCGAGAGGGAGAGCGAGAGGGAGAGCAAGAGGGAGAGCAAGAGGGAGAGCAAGAGGGAGAGCGAGAGAGGGCGAGAGAGGGCGAGCGAGAGATGGAGAGCGAGAGATGGAGAGCGAGAGAGGGAGAACGAGAGAGGGAGAGCGAGAGAGGGAGAGCGAGAGAGGGAGAGCGAGAGAGGGAGAGCGAGAGAGGGAGAGAGAGGGGGAGAGAGAGGGGGAGAGAGAGGGGGAGAGAGAGGGGGAGAGCGAGAGGGAGAGAGAGAGAGCGAGAGAGGGAGAGAGAGGAGGAGAGCGAGAGAGAGAGAGAGAGCGAGACAGGGAGAGGGGGAGAGCGAGAGCGAGAGGGAGAGAGAGAGGGAGAGTGCAGGAGAGAGAGAGGGAGAGAGGGAGGGAGAGAGGGAGGGAGAGAGGGAGGGAGAGAGGGAGGGAGAGAGGGAGGGAGAGAGGGAGGGAGAGAGGGAGGGAGAGAGGGAGGGAGAGAGAGAGGGAGAGAGAGCAGGAGAGAGAGAGAGAGGGAGAGCAAGAGGGAGAGAGAGCGGGAGAGAGAGAGAGGGAGAGCGATAGGGAGAGCGAGCAGGAGAGAGAGAGGGAGAGAGGGAGGGAGAGAGGGAGGGAGAGAGGGAGGGAGAGAGGGAGGGAGAGAGGGAGGGAGAGAGAGAGGGAGAGAGAGCAGGAGAGAGAGAGAGAGGGAGAGCAAGAGGGAGAGAGAGCAGGAGAGAGAGAGGGAGAGCGATAGGGAGAGCGAGCAGGAGAGAGAGAGAGGGAGAGAGAGCAGGAGAGAGAGAGGGAGAGAGGGAGAGAGAGAGGGAGAGAGAGAGGGAGAGAGAGAGGGAGAGAGAGAGGGAGAGCGAGCGGGAGAGCGAGCGGGAGAGCGAGCGGGAGAGCGAGCAGGAGAGCGAGCGGGAGAGAGAGAGGGAGAGGGAGAGCGAGCGGGAGAGCGAGAGGGAGAACGAGAGGGAGAGCGAGAGGGAGAGCGAGAGGGAGAGCGAGAGGGAGAGCGAGAGGGAGAGCGAGAGGGAGAGCGAGAGGGAGAGCGAGAGGGAGAGCGAGAGGGAGAGCAAGAGGGAGAGCGAGAGGGAGAGCAAGAGGGAGAGCGAGAGGGAGAGCGAGAGGGAGAGAGAGAGGGAGAGGGAGAGGGAGAGCGAGAGGGAGAGGGAGAGGGAGAGGGAGAGCGAGCGGGAGAGAGGGAGAGCGAGCGGGAGAGCGATCGGGAGAGCGAGAGGGAGAGCGATCGGGAGAGCGAGCGGGAGAGCGAGCGGGAGAGCGAGCGGGAGAGCGAGCGGGAGAGCGAGCGGGAGAGCGAGCGGGAGAGCGAGCGGGAGAGCGAGCGGGAGAGCGAGAGAGGGAGAGCAGCCTTGGGTGGGAGGGTCTCTGTTCTGGGTGAATTATTATTTTGCAGCGAGCCTCAGTGCTGCCCCTCGGGCCTGGGGCTCGCTTACACGGTGTTGTTGGGATGTCGGTGCTGCCCGAGAGAGCCAGCCATTGCTTAGAAAGAGGGGGGAAAGGTGCACGGCAGATCCACCCGCTCTCCAGCTCTCAGCTGTCCCAGATCCACCCTCTCTCCGGCTCCCGGATCCACCCTCTCTCCGGCTCCCGGATCCACCCTCTCTCCGGCTCCCGGAATGCACCCTCTCTCCGGCTCCCGGATCCACCCTCTCTCCGGCTCCCGGATCCACCCTCTCTCCGGCTCCCGGATCCACCCTCTCTCCGGCTCCCGGATCCACCCTCTCTCCGGCTCCCGGATCCACCCTCTCTCCGGCCCCCGGATCCACCCTCTCTCCGGCTCCCGGATCCACCCTCTCTCCGGCTCCCGGATCCACCCTCTCTCCGGCTCCCGGAATGCACCCTCTCTCCGGCTCCCGGATCCACCCTCTCTCCGGCTCCCGGATCCACCCTCTCTCCGGCTCCCGGATCCACCCTCTCTCCGGCTCCCGGATCCACCCTCTCTCCGGCTCGCGGATCCACCCTCTCTCCGGCTCCCGGATCCACCCTCTCTCCGGCTCCCGGATCCACCCTCTCTCCGGCTCCCGGATCCACCCTCTCTCCGGCTCCCGGATCCACCCTCTCTCCGGCTCCCGGATCCACCCTCTCTCCGGCTCCCGGATCCACCCTCTCTCCGGCTCCCGGATCCACCCTCTCTCCGGCTCCCGGATCCACCCTCTCTCCGGCTCCCGGATCCACCCTCTCTCCGGCTCCCGGATCCACCCTCTCTCCGGCTCCCGGATCCACCCTCTCTCCGGCTCCCGGATCCACCCTCTCTCCGGCTCCCGGATCCACCCTCTCTCCGGCTCCCGGATCCACCCTCTCTCCGGCTCCCGGATCCACCCTCTCTCCGGCTCCCGGATCCACCCTCTCTCCGGCTCCCGGATCCACCCTCTCTCCGGCTCCCGGATCCACCCTCTCTCCGGCTCCCGGATCCACCCTCTCTCCGGCTCCCGGATCCACCCTCTCTCCGGCTCCCGGATCCACCCTCTCTCCGGCTCCCGGATCCACCCTCTCTCCGGCTCCCGGATCCACCCTCTCTCCGGCTCCCGGATCCACCCTCTCTCCGGCTCCCGGATCCACCCTCTCTCCGGCTCCCGGATCCACCCTCTCTCCGGCTCCCGGATCCACCCTCTCTCCGGCTCCCGGTTCCACCCTCTCTCCGGCTCCCGGATCCACCCTCTCTCCGGCTCCCGGAATGCACCCTCTCTCCGGCTCCCGGAATGCACCCTCTCTCCGGCTCCCGGAATGCACCCTCTCTCCGGCTCCCGGATCCACCCTCTCTCCGGCTCCCGGATCCACCCTCTCTCCGGCTCCCGGATCCACCCTCTCTCCGGCTCCCGGATCCACCCTCTCTCCGGCTCCCGGTTCCACCCTCTCTCCGGCTCCCGGATCCACCCTCTCTCCGGCTCCCGGATCCACCCTCTCTCCGGCTCCGGATCCACCCTCTCTCCGGCTCCCGGATCCACCCTCTCTCCGGCTCCCGGATCCAACCTCTCTCCGGCTCCCGGATCCAACCTCTCTCCGGCTCCACCCTCTCTCCGGCTCCCAGCTGTCCCAGATCCACCCTCTCTCCGGCTCCCGGATCCACCCTCTCTCCGGCTCCCGGATCCACCCTCTCTCCGGCTCCCGGTTCCACCCTCTCTCCGGCTCCCGGTTCCACCCTCTCTCCGGCTCCCGGATCCACCCTCTCTCCGGCTCCCGGATCCACCCTCTCTCCGGCTCCCGGATCCACCCTCTCTCCGGCTCCCGGATCCACCCTCTCTCCGGCTCCCGGATCCACCCTCTCTCCGGCTCCCGGATCCACCCTCTCTCCGGCTCCCGGATCCACCCTCTCTCGGCTCCCGGATCCACCCTCTCTCCGGCTCCCGGATCCACCCTCTCTCCGGCTCCCGGATCCACCCTCTCTCCGGCTCCCGGATCCACCCTCTCTCCGGCTCCCGGATCCACCCTCTCTCCGGCTCCCGGATCCACCCTCTCTCCGGCTCCCGGATCCACCCTCTCTCCGGCTCCCGGATCCACCCTCTCTCCGGCTCCCGGATCCACCCCTCTCTCCGGCTCCCGGATCCACCCTCTCTCCGGCTCCCGGATCCACCCTCTCTCCGGCTCCCGGATCCACCCTCTCTCCGGCTCCCGGATCCACCCTCTCTCCGGCTCCCGGATCCACCCTCTCTCCGGCTCCCGGATCCACCCTCTCTCCGGCTCCCAGCTGTCCCAGATCCACCCTCTCTCCGGCTCCCGGATCCACCCTCTCTCCGGCTCCCGGATCCACCCTCTCTCCGGCTCCCAGCTGTCCCAGATCCACCCTCTCTCCGGCTCCCGGATCCACCCTCTCTCCGGCTCCCGGATCCACCCTCTCTCCGGCTCCCGGATCCACCCTCTCTCCGGCTCCCGGATCCACCCTCTCTCCGGCTCCCGGATCCACCCTCTCTCCGGCTCCCGGATCCACCCTCTCTCCGGCTCCCGGATCCACCCTCTCTCCGGCTCCCGGATCCACCCTCTCTCCGGCTCCCGGATCCACCCTCTCTCCGGCTCCCGGATCCACCCTCTCTCCGGCTCCCGGATCCACCCTCTCTCCGGCTCCCGGATCCACCCTCTCTCCGGCTCCCGGATCCACCCTCTCTCCGGCTCCCGGATCCACCCTCTCTCCGGCTCCCGGATCCACCCTCTCTCCGGCTCCCGGATCCACCCTCTCTCCGGCTCCCGGATCCACCCTCTCTCCGGCTCCCGGATCCACCCTCTCTCCGGCTCCCGGATCCACCCTCTCTCCGGCTCCCGGATCCACCCTCTCTCCGGCTCCCGGATCCACCCTCTCTCCGGCTCCCGGATCCACCCTCTCTCCGGCTCCCGGATCCACCCTCTCTCCGGCTCCCGGATCCACCCTCTCTCCGGCTCCCGGATCCACCCTCTCTCCGGCTCCCGGATCCACCCTCTCTCCGGCTCCCGGATCCACCCTCTCTCCGGCTCCCGGATCCACCCTCTCTCCGGCTCCCGGATCCACCCTCTCTCCGGCTCCCGGATCCACCCTCTCTCCGGCTCCCGGATCCACCCTCTCTCCGGCTCCCGGAATGCACCCTCTCTCCGGCTCCCGGATCCACCCTCTCTCCGGCTCCCGGATCCACCCTCTCTCCGGCTCCCGGATCCACCCTCTCTCCGGCTCCCGGATCCACCCTCTCTCCGGCTCCCGGATCCACCCTCTCTCCGGCTCCCGGATCCACCCTCTCTCCGGCTCCCGGATCCACCCTCTCTCCGGCTCCCGGATGCCTTGGGGTATCGGCCACGGGGAGCGGAGACTGGGCGGGAGGGGGTCCACCCTCGAAACCTCCCCATCCTCCGAGCAGCTCAAGGTCGAGCTCCCCTGGTCCCGTTCACCCAGAGGGCAGGAAGTTGGGGGCGGTGGGCAGGGGGTAGAGGATTAAGCTGACGGGTAGGGGTCAGGTTCGGGTGGGGAGAGTGGGACAGACGAGGGGCGAGCGGTTCATCAGCTGCAGCCGGGGTCGATCGCAACCCCCATTTTCCAGCGGCCAGGCACAGTCCGATCCCAGAGCGCGTTAACCCCTTCACCTCCCCCCCGACGGGCACAGTCCGATCCCAGAGAGCGTTAACCCATTCACCCCCTCCCCCCTCCCGACGGGCACAGTCCGATCCCAGAGAGCGTTAACCCCTTCACCCCCTCCCCCCTCCCGAAGGGCACAGTCCGATCCCAGAGAGCCTTAACCCCTTCACCTCCCCCCTGACCGGCACAGTCCTATCCCAGAGAGCGTTAACCCCTTCACCTCCAACCTGAAGGGCACAGTCCGATCCCAGAGAGCGTTAACCCCTTCACCCCTCCCCCCTCCTGACGGGCACAGTCCGATCCCAGAGAGCGTTAACCCCTTCACCCCTCCCCCCCTCCCGATGGGCACAGTCCGATCCCAGAGAGCGTTAACCCCTTCACTCCCCCCCCGACGGGCACAGTCCGATCCCAGAGAGCGTTAACCCCTTCACCCCTCCCCCCTCCCGATGGGCACAGTCCGATCCCAGAGAGCATTAACCCCTTCACCTCCCCCCCGACGGGCACAGTCCGATCCCAGAGAGCGTTAACCTCTTCACCTCCCCCCCGACGGGCACAGTCCGATCCCAGAGAGCGCTAACCCCTTCACCCCCTCCCCCCTCCCGAAGGGCACAGTCCGATCCCAGAGAGCGTTAACCCCTTCACCCCTCCCCCCTCCTGACGGGCACAGTCCGATCCCAGAGAGCGTTAACCCCTTCACCTCCCCCCCGACGGGCACAGGCCGATCCCAGAGAGCGCTAACCCCTTCACCCCCTCCCCCCTCCCGACGGGCACAGTCCGATCCCAGAGAGCGTTAACCCCTTCACCCCTCCCCCCTCCTGACGGGCACAGTCCGATCCCAGAGAGCGTTAACCCCTTCACCCCTCCCCCCTCCCGATGGGCACAGTCCGATCCCAGAGAGCGTTAACCCCTTCACCCCTCCCCCCTCCCGATGGGCACAGTCCGATCCCAGAGAGCGTTAACCCCTTCACCTCCCCCCCGACGGGCACAGTCCGATCCCAGAGAGCGTTAACCCCTTCACCTCCCCCCCGACGGGCACAGTCCGATCCCAGAGAGCGTTAACCCCTTCACCTCCCCCCCCGACGGGCACAGTCCGATCCCAGAGAGCGTTAACCCCTTCACCCCTCCCCCCTCCCGATGGGCACAGTCCGATCCCAGAGAGCGTTAACCCCTTCACCTCCCCCCCGACGGGCACAGTCCGATCCCAGAGAGCGTTAACCTCTTCACCTCCCCCCCGACGGGCACAGTCCGATCCCAGAGAGCGCTAACCCCTTCACCCCCTCCCCCCTCCCGAAGGGCACAGTCCGATCCCAGAGAGCGTTAACCCCTTCACCCCTCCCCCCTCCCGATGGGCACAGTCCGATCCCAGAGAGCGTTAACCCCTTCACCCCCTCCCCCCTCCTGACGGGCACAGTCCGATCCCAGAGAGCGTTAACCCCTTCACCCCTCCCCCCTCCCGATGGGCGCAGTCCGATCCCAGAGAGCGTTAACCCCTTCACCTCCCCCCCGACGGGCACAGTCCGATCCCAGAGAGCGTTAACCCCTTCACCCCTCCCCCCTCCTGACGGGCACAGTCCGATCCCAGAGAGCGTTAACCCCTTCACCCCCTCCCCCCTCCCGACGGGCACAGTCCGATCCCAGAGAGCGTTAACCCCTTCACCCCTCCCCCCTCCCGACGGGCACAGTCCGATCCCAGAGAGCGTTAACCCCTTCACCCCTCCCCCCTCCCGATGGGCACAGTCCGATCCCAGAGAGCCTTAACCCCTTCACCTCCCCCCTGACCGGCACAGTCCTATCCCAGAGAGCGTTAACCCCTTCACCTCCAACCTGAAGGGCACAGTCCGATCCCAGAGAGCGTTAACCCCTTCACCTCCCTCCCAAAGGGCACAGTCCAATCCCAGAGAGCGTTAACCCCTTCACCTCCCCCCCGACGGGCACAGTCCAATCCCAGAGAGCGTTAACACCTTCACCTTCCCCAACGGGCACAGTCCGATCCCAGAGAGTGTTAACCCCTTCACCCCCCTCCCCCCCTCCCGAAGGGCACAGTCCGATCCCAGAGAGTGTTAACCCCTTCACCTCCCCCCCCAAAGGGCACAGTCCGATCCCAGAGAGTGTTAACCCCTTCACCTCCCCCCCGAAGGGCACAGTCCGATCCCAGTGTTAACCCCTTCACCTCCTCCCCCCCTCCCAAAGGGCACAGTCCGATCCCAGAAAGCGTTAACGCCTTCACCCCCTCCCCCCCTCCAAAAAGGCACAGTCCGATCCCAGAGAGCGTTAACCCCTTCAGCCCCCTCCCAAAGGGCACAGTCCGATCCCAGAGAGCCTTAACCCCTTCACCTCCCCCCTGACCGGCACAGTCCGATCCCAGAGAGCGTTAACCCCTTCACCTCCAACCTGAAGGGCACAGTCCAATCCCAGAGAGCGTTAACCCCTTCACCTCCCTCCCAAAGGGCACAGTCCAATCCCAGAGAGCGTTAACCCCTTCACCTCTCCCCCGACGGGCACAGTCCAATCCCAGAGAGCGTTAACCCCTTCACCTTCCCCAACGGGCACAGTCCGATCCCAGAGAGTGTTAACCCCTTCACCCCCTCCCCCCCTCCTGAAGGGCACAGTCCGATCCCAGAGAGTGTTAACCCCTTCACCTCCCCCCTGAAGGGCACAGTCCGATCCCAGTGTTAACCCCTTCACCTCCTCCCCCCTCCCAAAGGGCACAGTCCGATCTCAGAGAGCGTTAACCCCTTCACCCCCCTCCCAAAGGGCACAGTCCAATCCCAGAGAGTGTTAACCCCTTCACCTCCCCCCCGACGGGCACAGTCTGATCCCAGAGAGCGTTAACCCCTTCACCTCCCCCTCCGACGGGCACAGTCTGATCCCAGAGAACGTTAACCCCTTCACCTCCCCCCCACCCGAAGGGCACAGTCCGATCCCAGAGAGCGTTAACCCCTTCACCTCCCCCCCCGACGGGCACGGTCCGATCCCAGAGTGCGTTAACCCCTTCACCTCCCCCCCGACGGGCACAGTCCGATCCCAGAGAGCGTTAACCACTTCACCCCCCCTCCCAAAGGGCACAGTCCGATCCTAGAGAGTGTTAACCCCTTCACCTCCCCCCAATGGGCACAGTCCGATGCCAGAGAGTGTTAACCCCTTCACCTCCCCCCGACTGGCACAGTCCGATCCCAGAGAGCGTTAACCCCTTCACCTCCCCCCCCGACGGGCACAGTCCGATCCCAGAGCGTTAACCCCTTCACCTCCCCCCCCGAAGGGCACAGTCCAATCCCAGAGAGCATTAAACCCTTCACCTCGCCCCCCCCCCAACGGGCACAGTCCGATCCCAGAGAGCGTTAACCCCTTCACCTCCCCCCGAAGGGCACAGTCCGATCCCGGAGAGCGTTAACCCCTTCACCTTTCCCCCGACGGGCACAGACCGATCCCAGAGAGCGTTAACCCCTTCACCTCCCCCCCGACGGGCACAGTCCGATCCCCGGGAGTGTTAACCCCTTCACCTCCCCCCCGACAAGCACAGTCCGATCCCAGAGAGCATTAATCTCTTCACCTCCCCCATTCCCGAAGGGCACAGTCCGATCCCCGGGAGTGTTAACCCCTTCACCTCCCCCCACCCTGACAGGCACAGTCCGATCCCAGAGAGTGTTAACTCCTTCACCCCCTCCCCCAACTGGCACAGTCCGATCCCAGAGAGCATTAACCCCTTCACCTGTCCCCCCGATGGGCACAGACCGATCCCAGAGTGTGTTAACCCCTTCACCTCCAACCCGACGGGCACGGTCCGATCTCAGAGAGTGTTAATCCCTTCACCTGTCCCCCCGACGGGCACAGTCCGATCCCAAAGAGCATTAACCCCTTCACCTGTCCCCCCCAATGGGCACAGTCCGATCCCAGAAAGCGTTAACCCCTTCATCTGTCCCCCGACAGGCGCAGTCTGATCCCAGAAGCGTTAACCCCTTCACCTGTCCTCCCGACGTGCACAGTCCGATCCCAAAGAGCGTTAACCCCTTCACCTGTCCCCCTGACGGGCACAGTCTAATCCCAGAGAGCGTTAACCCCTTCACCTGTCCTCCCGACAGGCACAGTCCGATCCCAGAGAGTGTTAACCCCTTCACCTCCCCCACCCCCGATGGGCACAGCCCGATCCCAGAGAATGTTAACCCCTTCACCTTTCCCTCCTCCCCCACAAACGGGCACAGCCCAATCCCAGAGATTGTTAACCCCTTCACCTGACTGGCACAGAGAACCAGAGTCTATTCCCTGCGCCACAGCATTAGCCCTTTCCCCTGCCCCTCGCCAGCAGGGCCTGCTGTGGGAATGCCACCCCCTGCGACGGACGGGCGCCGCTACCTGTGCGTGACTTGGTGTTGGTCAGGATCTCCTGCAGTCGCTCCTGGAGTTTGTCGGCCCTCTTACGCTCCAGGTGCAGCTGCCTCTTCAGGTCCTTGAGCTGCAAGCAGAGGATGCAGAGGGTCAGGAGTGCGGGACACACCAGGATGAGTACAACTCCTCTTCCTGCCAACGTGAAACCATGCGTCGGGGGGGGAAGATGGGCGAGGTGCCGGTGCCGCTCGTGGTCCCGGTTCGGGAAGCAACTCTGCGTCCACTCTCCTCCTGGGCGAGGCAATGCACCCCCCCTAACCCATGCCGCCACCCACGAACTTGGCAACCCGGCTGCTGCCAGTGCCACTGATCGGTGCCTGCAACATGCCAACCGAGGGCAGAACCGGGCTGACTGATGCCGCCCCCTCCCCCCCCCACCACCCCCCGACAAGCCACAACCCCCGCCGCCTGCTGCCGAGAGTGATGGCGGCTGTTCGGCTACAGAAGCATCACAGCTCCGGCAAGATCCCGCCTTGGCACCCGCACCTTCCCCGCCCGCGGCCTGTGCACAGGCAGAAATCTGTAGCCTCGCCAGGGCTGGTTAACCACCCCATCCCTAACCCTCACCCCCACACCCCCTCCGTGGGAAGGGCCAGGGGCTTAGCTCTGCTCCCCCTCCCCCCAGGCTGCAGCAGCCGTGTCGGGTCCTGAACCCCCGGCCACTGACGGTGAAAGGGTTGCCCGAGTCTGAGCTGCGAGGTGCGAGGTTTGAAACGCTGCCGCTCGCTGACACCTGATTAGGCTGCAGCAGCTGCTTGTGCGGAGACAGGGGCTTGGCATTAAACTGTTTCTATTCATTCACAGGATGTGGGTGTCGCTGGCTGGGCCCAGCATTTATTGCCCATCTCTAATTGCCCCTTGAGAAGGTGGTGGTGAGCCGCCTCCTTGAGCCGCTGCAGTCCCCGTGTGGTGTAGGTACACCCACCGCGCTGTTAGGGAGGGAGTTCCAGGATTGTGTCCGTGTGGTGTAGGTACACCCACCGCGCTGTTAGGGAGGGAGTTCCAGGATTGTGTCCGTGTGTTGTAGGTACACCCACCGTGCTGTTAGGGAGGGAGTTCCAGGATTGTGTCCCCGTGTGGTGTAGGTACACCCACCGCGCTGTTAGGGAGAGAGTTCCAGGATTGTGTCCGTGTGGTGTAGGTACACCCACCGCGCTGTTAGGGAGGGAGTTCCAGGATTGTGTCCCGTGTGGTGTAGGTACACCCACCGTGCTGTTAGGGAGGGAGTTCCAGGATTCTGTCCGTGTGGTGTAGGTACACCCACCGTGCTGTTAGGGAGGGAGTTCCAGGATTGTGTCCGTGTGGTGTAGGTACACCCACCGCGCTGTTAGGGAGAGAGTTCCAGGATTGTGTCCGTGTGGTGTAGGTACACCCACCGCGCTGTTAGGGAGGGAGTTCCAGGATTGTGTCCGTGTGGTGTAGGTACACCCACCGTGCTGTTAGGGAGGGAGTTCCAGGATTGTGTCCGTGTGGTGTAGGTACACCCACCGCGCTGTTAGGGAGGGAGTTCCAGGATTGTGTCCGTGTGGTGTAGGTACACCCACCGCGCTGTTAGGGAGGGAGTTCCAGGATTGTGTCCGTGTGGTGTAGGTACACCCACCGTGCTGTTAGGGAGGGAGTTCCAGGATTGTGTCCGTGTGTTGTAGGTACACCCACCGCGCTGTTAGGGAGGGAGTTCCAGGATTGTGTCCCGTGTGGTGTAGGTACACCCACCGTGCTGTTAGGGAGGGAGTTCCAGGATTCTGTCCGTGTGGTGTAGGTACACCCACCGCGCTGTTAGGGAGGGAGTTCCAGGATTGTGTCCGTGTGGTGTAGGTACACCCACCGTGCTGTTAGGGAGGGAGTTCCAGGATTGTGTCCGTGTGGTGTAGGTACACCCACCGCGCTGTTAGGGAGAGAGTTCCAGGATTGTGTCCGTGTGGTGTAGGTACACCCACCGCGCTGTTAGGGAGAGAGTTCCAGGATTGTGTCCGTGTGGTGTAGGTACACCCACCGTGCTGTTAGGGAGGGAGTTCCAGGATTGTGTCCGTGTGGTGTAGGTACACCCACAGTGCTGTTAGGGAGGGAGTTCCAGGATTGTGTCCCGTGTGGTGTAGGTACACCCACCGCGCTGTTAGGGAGGGAGTTCCAGGATTGTGTCCCGTATGGTGTAGGTACACCCACCGTGCTGTTAGGGAGGGAGTTCCAGGATTGTGTCCGTGTGGTGTAGGTACACCCACCGCGCTGTTAGGGAGGGAGTTCCAGGATTTTGACCCAGCGACAGTGAAGGAACGGCCGATATATTTCCAAGTCAGGATGGTGAGGGGCTCGGAGGGGAACTTGCAGGTGGTGGTGTTCCCCATGTGTCTGCTGCCCTTGTCCTTCTAGGTGGTAGAGGTGGTGGGTTTGGGCGGCGCTGTCGAAGGAGCCTTGGCGAGTTGCTACAGTGCATCTTGTAGATGGTACACACACTGCTGCCGCTGTGCGTCGGTGGTGGAGGGAGTGAATGTTTGTGGATGGGGTGCCGATCAAGCGGGGCTGCTTTGTCCTGGACGGTGTCGAGCTTCTTGAGTGTTGTGGGAGCTGCACTCATCCAGGCAAGTGGGGAGTATTCCATCATACTCCTGACTTGTGCCTTGTAGATGGTGGACAGGCTTTGGGGAGTCAGGAGGTGAGTTACTCTCCGCAGGATTCCCAGCCTCTGAGCTGCTCTTGTAGCCTCAGTATTTATATGGCTGGTCCAGTTCAGTTTCTGGCCAATAGTAACCCTCAGGATGTTGGTAGTGGGGGATTCAGTGATGGTAATGCCATTGAATGTCAAGGGGCAATGGTTAGATTCTCTCTTGTTGGAGATGGTCATTGCCTGGCACTTGTGTGGTGTGAATGTTACTTGTTACTTGTCAGCCCAAGCCTGGATATTGTCCAGGTCTTGCTGCATCTGGACATGGACTGCTTCAGTATCTGAGGAGTCACGAATGGTGCTGAACATTGTGCAACCATCAGTGAACATCCCCACTTCTGACCTTACGATGGAAGGAAGGTCATTGATGAAGCAGCTGAAGATGGTTGGGCCGAGGACACTACCCTGAGGGACTCCTGCAGTGATGTCCTGGAGCTGAGATAACTGACCTCCAACAACCACAACCATCTTCCTTTGTGCTAGGTATGACTCCAACCCACAGAGAGTTTTCCCTGATTCCCATTGACTCCGGTTTTGCCAGGGCTTCTTGATGCCACACTCAGTCAAATGCTGCCTTGATGTCAAGGGCAGTCACTCTCCCCTCACCTCAGGAGTTCAGCACTTTGTCCATGTTTGAACCAAGGCTGTAATGAGGTCAGGAGCTGAGTGGCCCTGGCAGAACTCAAACTGGGCATCAGTGAGCAGGTTATTGCTAAGCAAGTGCCACTTGATATCACTGTCGATGACCCCTTCCATTACTTTACTGATGATGGAGTCGGTTGATGGGGCGGTAATTGGCCGGGTTGGATTTGTCCTGCTTTTTGTGTACAGGACATACCTGGGCAATTTTCCACATAGCCGGGTAGATGCCAGTGTTGTAGCTGCACTGGAACAGCTTGGCTAGGGGCGCGGCAGGTTCTGGAGCACAAGTCTTCAGTATTATTGCTGGAATATTGTCAAGGCCTTTGCAGTATCCAGTGCCTTTAGCCATTTCTTGATATCACATGGAGTGAACTGAATTGGCTGAAGACTGGCATCTGTGATGCTGGGGACCTCCGGAGGAGGCCGAGATGGATCATCCACTCGGCACTTCAGGCTGAAGATTGTAGCAAATGCTTCAGCCTTATCTTTTGTACTGATGTGCTGGGCTCCCCCATCATTGAGGATGGGGGTATTTGTGGAGCCTCCACCTCCAGTGAGTTGTGTTAGCTCTGTCTATCCCTTGCTGCTTATGCTGTTTGGCACACAAGTAGTGCTGTGTTATAGCTTCACCAGGTTGACACCTCATTTCTAGATATGCCTGGTGATGCTCCTGTCATGTCCTCCTGCTCTCTTCATTGAACCAGGGTTGACCCCCTGGCTGGATGGTAATGGTAGAGAGGGGGATATGCTGGGTCATGAGTTTACAGATTGTGTTTGAGTACAATTCTGCTGCTGCTGATGGCCCACAGCACCTCATGGGTGCCCAGTCTTGAGTTGCTTTATCTATTTGAAATCTATCCCATTTAGCACAGTGGTGGTGCCACACAACACGATGGAGGGTATCCTCAATGTGAAGGTGGGACTTCGTCTCCACAATGACTGTGCGGTGGTCACTCCTACCAATAGTGTCCTGGACAGATGCATCTGCGGCTGGCAGGTTGGTGAGGATGAGGTCAAGTATGTTTTTCCCTCTTGTTGGTTCCCTCACCACCTGCTGCAGACCCAGTCTAGCAGCTATGTCCTTTAGGACTCACCCAGCTCGGTCAGTAGGGGTGCTACCGAGCCACTCTTGGTGATGGACATTGAAGTCCCCCACCCAGAGTACATTCTGCACCCTCACCACCCTCAGTGCTTCCTCCAAGTGGTGTTCAACGTGGAGGAGGGGCACTGATTCATCAGCTGAGGGAGGGCGGTATGTGGGAATCAGCAGGAGGTTTCCTTACCCGTGTTTGACCTGATGCTGAGAGACTTCATGGGGTCCAGAGTCGATGTTGAGGATTCCCAGGTTAACTCCCTCCTGACTGTATCCCACTGCGCAGCCATCTCTGCTGGGTCTGTTCTGCTGGTGGGACAGGACATACCCAGGGATGGTGATGCTGGTGTCTGGGACATTATCTGTAAGGTATGATCCCATGAGGATGACTGTTAGGCTGTTGCGAGACAGCGCTCCCAGTTTTGGCACTAGCCCCCAGACGTTGGGAAGGAGGAGTTTGCAGGGTTGACAGGGCTGAGATTGTTGTTGCTGTTTCTGGTGCCTAGCTTGATGCTGATGTGGTGATCTGTCCAGTTCCGTTTCTTTTAGACTTTTTAGCTAGTCTAGCGACAATATCACGAGGCCACGGCCTTCCCCTCAATGTCACTGGGCTAGTAATCCAGAAGCTAATGCTCTTGAGGTGGGGTGGGGGGAGACATGGGTTCAAATCCCACCCTGGCCGCTGGTGGAATTTAAATTCAGCGAATAAAATCCGGAGTTGGAAGCCAAGTCTCAGCGATGGTGACCATCGTCGATTGTTGTGAGAACCCCATCTGGGTCACTCACGCCCCTTCAGGGAGGGAAATCTGCCGTCCTTACCCGGTCTGGCCTACAGGTGACTCCAGACCCCACAGCGAGGTGGGGGCTTGACTGTTAACTGCCCCTCTGAAATGGCCCTTAGCAAGACAGACTCAGTTCCCTACCCTTCCAAACTCACCGCAAAGCTCCCCTTCTTCTCCAGAATTCGCTGTCCATCCACTGTATCCTTGATTTCCTGTGGTGGGGGAGGGGTGGGGACGGGTGGGAGTGGAATGATTAAAAAAAAAGGAGACAGACTCCGCTTAGTACCATCCCCACAAGAACCACGACCCGAGGCGGGCACGCTGACAGCCATGGCTAGGGAAGGGTTCACGATGGAAGCAGGAAATGGGCTCCCAACGCCCAGGTAACATTGGCAGAACCAGCTCCCAAGCTCAAACACCTCCTTTCCAACAACCAAGCAAGAGCTCAGCGTGAAGCTAAAGGGCAGGTGAATGGGGCTGAATGGCCTCCTCCAGTTCCTGTGTAACAGGCTCGAGAGGGGCTGAATGGCCTCCTGTTCCTGTGTAACAGGCTCGAGAGGGGCTGAATGGCCTCCTCCTGTTCCTGTGTAATGGGCTCGAGAGGGGCTGAATGGCCTCCTCCTGTTCCTGTGTAACAGGCTCGAGAGGGGCTGAATGGCCTCCTCCTGTTCCTACGTAACAGGCTCCAGTGGGGACTGAATGGGGTCTTCCTGTTCCTGTGTAACAGGCTCGAGAGGGGCTGAATGGCCTCCTCCTGTTCCTGTGTAACAGGCTCCAGAGGGGCTGAATGGACCTCCTCCTGTTCCTGTGTAACAGGCTCGAGAGGGGGCTGAATGGCCTCCTCCTGTTCCTGTGTAACAGGCTCCAGAGGGGCTGAATGGACCTCCTCCTGTTCCTGTGTAACAGGCTCGAGAGGGGCTGAATGGGCTCTTCCTGTTCCTGTGTAACAGGCTCAAGAGGGGGGCTGAATGGCCTCCTCCTGTTCCTGTGTAACAGGCTCGAGAGGGGCTGAATGGCCTCCTCCTGTTCCTGTGTAACAGGCTCGAGGAAGGGCTGAATGGCCTCCTCTAGTCTGTCTCTCTCTGCCCATTCACCCACACCCTGAGAGGAATACCACCCCCCAGCACAGCCCTACCCCCCACCACCCCCCACCACCCCACCCCAACCCCCACCCCCCCAAACCCCCCCACCCCCCACCCCCCACCACCCCCTTCTACCGAGCCCGAGGGATTGAAATGTGACCGGAAGGCAGAGGGCCGGGTGGGGGGGCGGGGGGGGGGGGGGTAGGCAGTCTGCCTCACCGTACCTGGCGGAGTTTGGCGATGGTCTCCGTGTGCTGATCCTTCTCGCTCTCTGTGCGAGCCAGAGCCTCCTGAACGCTATCTCTATCCTGCTCCTTCGCCTGGCCCACGGGGTATGGTAAGGGGCAGAAGATACAGCAGCGTTAACGGTCTGAATTCGTCAGTGTTCAACAAAACCGTGATCGGATAATGGGTAAGTCCCAGGCGGCATGTCAGTCGCCAGCCATTGATACGTGCACAGCAAGATCCCACCAACAGTGACATAGTAACAACCGGATCCCCTGCGATTTGTTTGGAACTGATGTTGGTTGAGGGGCCAAGGTTGGCCGCGAGACGCCGGGGAGAATTTCCCCACCCACCCTTCCCTTGGCACCGCCCCTTTTCTTGTTCCATAGCGGCCAAGGGATCTTTCACACCCACCTGACAGGGCAGACTTGGTTTACTGTCTCATCCAAAAAGGCGCTCCCTTGGCGCTGACCCTCCGACAGTGCGGCTCTCCCTCAGCGCTGACCCTCCGACAGTGCGGCGCTCCCTCAGCGCTGACCCTCCGACAATGCGGCTCTCCCTCAGCACTGACCCTCCCACAGTGCGGCACTCCCTCAGCACTGACCCTCCGACAGTGCGGTGCTCCCTCAGGACTGACCCTCCGACAGTGCGGCGCTCCCTCAGCACTGACCCTCCGACAGTGCGGCGCTCCCTCAGCACTGACCCTCCGACAGCGTGTGCTCCCTCAGCACTGACCCTCCGACAGTGCGGCGCTCCCTCCGCACTGACCCTCCGACAGTGCGGCGCTCCCTCAGCACTGACCCTCCGACAGTGCGGTGCTCCCTCAGCACTGACCCTCCGACAGTGCAGCGCTCCCTCAGTAACTGCACTGGGAGTGTTGGGTCTGGGTTATTGGACCATGACCCTGACCTTTGGAAACGCAGTGAGCTCATGTCAGAATGATTGTTTTGAGTAATTTCTATTTAAAGGTCCTGCTTGAGGGAGATTAATAGCAAATTATAAAAACGACTGGTGCTATTAATGCAAAAAAGGCAAAGCGAACTTGCAATTGCCAAGTGTCCTCCTGTCACGTTCAGCACTGACGGCTTCTCTCAGACACGCCCCCGAGATCAGGTGATAACAAACACCTCACGGTAATGTGGGGCTTCATTAACACCCGCAGGGGGAGGTGGGGGCAGGCCGCCGAGGTGGGGGGAGAGGCAGGGGCAGAGTGCCGGGGAGGGGGTGGGGCACCAGGGGGGACGGGCAGAGCCAGAGAGTCAGAGAGGGAGGTCAGGATGGACAGAGGGGGGGTGTGGGGCTGAGTTGAACAGGGGCCTGATACAAGCGTCAGCCAGGATTCCTGCTGCTTCCTATGACTCCGGTTGAAATACGTGTGGGAGTGGGGCCGACGCCAGGAGGAGATAATTGGAGGCTTGGCTCCAAAAAGCGATGCAGCCTCTGGCTGAATATTCCACCTACTTCTGGCTGCTGTGTGACGACTGGGTGTGGTGCAGGGAAGGTGCCAGGTGGGTCGCAGACCCTGGCGAGAGTCAGGGAGGTAGGGATTGGGGGTGGAGGGGTCTGCAGTGTGGTCTGGAAAATGAGAATCTGAGGTCAAAGAGGACTGGAGCCTCCCGGCTCGGTTACGGGCGCGCCGTGCCTGCCGGCTCGGTTACGGGCGCGCCGTGCCTGCCGGCTCGGTTACGGGCGCGCCGTGCCTGCCGGCTCGGTTACGGGCGCGCCGTGCCTGCCGGCTCGGTTACGGGCGCGCCGTGCCTGCCGGCTCGGTTACGGGCGCGCCGTGCCTGCCGGCTCGGTTACGGGCGCGCCGTGCCTGCCGGCTCGGTTACGGGCGCGCCGTGCCTGCCGGCTCGGTTACGGGCGCGCCGTGCCTGCCGGCTCGGTTACGGGCGCGCCGTGCCTGCCGGCTCGGTTACGGGCGCGCCGTGCCTGCCGGCTCGGTTACGGGCGCGCCGTGCCTGCCGGCTCGGTTACGGGCGCGCCGTGCCTGCCGGCTCGGTTACGGGCGCGCCGTGCCTGCCGGCTCGGTTACGGGCGCGCAGTGTCTCCTGGCGCGGTTACGGGCGCTCGGTGTCTCCCGGCTCGGTTACGGGCGCGCCGTGTCTCCCGGCTCGGTTATGGGCGCGCAGTGTCTCCTGGCGCGGTGTCTCCCGGCGGGGTTCCAGCCCTGTCCCCCAGCTCTCCTAGCGGCCGTGCCCACGTCTCCCAGCTCGGCTGTACCTGTAACTCGGCGACATGCTCCTCCCCCAGCTGTTTGACGTGCTCCACGTGTTCCTGATCCTTCCTCTCAATCGTCTCCTGCAAAGTGAGCATTGGAAGAAGTCTGTACATCGGCGCTCTGTAAACCAACTGCAAGGCGCTTCACGGGGGTCAGGAGGAGGCCGTTCATTGTTCCCCAGCCTGTCCTCGCTATTCAGTTACATCAGGGCTGACCTGACCTCCGTCTCCCCACCACAGAGCCACAACTAACTCCGCACTGAACGCCACGAGAATCTATCGGAGTCCACACCCCTCCCTGCAACAGGGAATGTCCTCATCCCACAGCAGCTCTGTGTCGAAGGGTTCTCACTCACAGCCCAACATCCCACTCATCGGCTAACCTCAGATAGTCTCGGGGGGTGGGGGGGGCATGCTGGGGCATTTGGCCTCACAAGTCTCTGCATTACACTGTCGGCCATCCCGTCCAACTTTCACCACCAGCCCCTGTCCCACTGGCCTCTTCTGGCAGCCAGGCCAACAACATCTCCATCTTCAAATTCTCATCTTCAAATCCCTCCATGGGCTGCTCCCCCTCCCTATCTCTGTAACCTCCTCCAGCCCCTACACTCCTTCCTATCTCTGTAACCTCCTCCAGCCCCTACACCCCTCCCTATCTCTGTAACCTCCTCCAGCCCCTACAACCTTCCCTATCTCTGTAACTCCCTACAACTCTCCTTTTGGAATCTCCTGCAACCTCTTTCACTTTGCCTCCTCTCCAGACATATTGCCAATGCAACTGGTGGCAAGGTGTGTGAGCAACACCCCACAGTCCCAGTGGCTACTGGCCAATTCGCAACCTTGTCCATACAGGCCCAGCAGAATCTGAACCTCCAACACCCCTCACCAACACCTCGTCCCCATCCATCAGGTTACAGTGATAGCGAGGGTTGTAGGGGCTGGAGGAGGTTACAGAGATAGGGAGGGTTGTAGGGGCTGGAGGAGGTTACAGAGATAGGGAGGGGTGTAGGGGCTGGAGGAGGTTACAGAAATAGGGAGGGTTGTAGGGGCTGGAAGAGGTTACAGAGATAGGGAGGGTTGTAGGGGCTGGAGGTGGTTACAGAGATAGGGAGGGCTGTAGGCGTAGGAGTTTACAGAGATAGGGAGGGCTGTAGGGGCTGGAGGAGGAGGTTACAGAGATAGGGAGGGTTATAGGAGTTTACAGAGATAGGGAGCGTTGTAGGGGCTGGAGGAGGTTACAGAGAAAAGGAGGGTTGTAGGGCCTGGAGTTGGTTACAGAGATAGGGAGGGGTGTAGGGGCTGGAGAAGGTGACAGAGATAGGGAGGGGTGTAGGGGCTGGAGGAGGTTACAGAGATAGGGAGAGGTGTAGGGGCTGGAGGAGGTTACAGAGATAGGGAGGGTTGTAGGGGCTGGAGGAGGTTACGAGATAGGGAGGGTTGTTGGGGCTGGAGGAGGTTGCAGAGATAGGGAGGGTTGGAGGGGCTGGAGGAGGTTACAGAGATAGGGAGGGGTGTAGGGGCTGGAGGAGGTTAGAGAGATAGGGAGGGGTGTAGGGCCTGGAGGAGGTTACAGAGATAGGGAGGGGTGTAGGGGCTGGAGGAGGTTACAGAGATAGGGAGGGGTGTAGAGGCTGGAGGAGCTTACAGAGAGAGGGAGGGGTGTAGGGGCTGGAGGAGGTTACAGAGAGAGGGAGGGTTGTAGGGGCTGGAGGAGGTTACAGAGATAGGTAGGGGTGTAGGGGCATGAGGAGGTTACAGAGGTAGGGAGGGTTGTAGGGGCCGGAGGAGGTTACAGAGATAGGGAGGGGTGTAGGGGGCTGGAGGAGGTTACAGAAGTAGGGAGGGGTGTAGGGGCTGGAGGAGGTTACAGAGATAGGGAGGGGTGTAGGGGCTGGAGGAGGTTACAGCGATAGGGAGGGGTGTAGGGGCTGGAGGAGGTTACAGAGATAGGGAGGGGTGTAGGGGCTGGAGGAGGTTACAGAGATAGGGAGGGGTGTAGGGGCTGGAGGAGGTTACAGAGATAGGGAGGGTTGTAGGGGCTGGAGGAGGTTACAGAGATAGGGAGGGATGTAGGGGCTGGAGGAGGTTACAGAGATAGGGAGGGGTGTAGGGGCTGGAGGAGGTTACAGAGATAGTGAGGGGTGTAGGGGGATGGAGGAGGTTACAGAGATAGGGAGGGTTGTAGGGGCTGGAGGAGGTTACAGAGATAGGGAGGGGTGTAGGTGCTGGAGGAGGTTAGAGAGATAGGGAGGGGTGTAGTGGCTGGAGGAGGTTACAGAGATAGGGAGGGGTGTAGGGGCTGGAGGAGGTTACAGAGATAGGGAGGGGTGTAGGGGCTGGAGGAGGTTACAGAGATAGGGAGGGGTGTAGGGGCTGGAGGAGGTTACAGAGATAGGGAGGGGTGTAGGGGGCTGGAGGAGGTTACAGAGATAGGGAGTGGTGTAGGGGCTGGAGGAGGTTACAGAGATAGGGAGGGGTGTAGGGGCTGGAGGAGGTTACAGAGTTAGGGAGGGGTGTAGGGGCTGGAGGAGGTTACAGAGATAGGGAGGGTTGTAGGGGCTGGAGGAGGTTACAGAGATAGGGAGGGATGTAGGGGCTGGAGGAGGTTACAGAGACTGGAGGAGGTTACAGAAACGGGGGGGGTTACAGAGACGGGGGGGGGATTACAAAGACGGGGGGGGGGTGGTTACAGAGACGGGGGGGGGGGTTACAGAGACGGGGGGGGGGGGTTACAGAGACGGGGGCGGGTTACAGAGACGGGGGCGGGTTACAGAGACGGGGGCGGGTTACAGAGACGGGGGCGGGTTACAGAGACGGGGGCGGGTTACAGAGACGGGGGCGGGTTACAGAGACGGGGGCGGGTTACAGAGACGGGGGCGGGTTACAGAGACGGGGGGGGTTACAGAGACGGGGGGGGTTACAGAGACGGGGGGGTTACAGAGACGGGGGGGGTTACAGAGACGGGGGGGGTTACAGAGACGGGGGGGGGTTACAGAGACTGGAGGAGTTACAGAGACTGGAGGAGGTTACAGAGACTGGAGGAGGTTACAGAGACTGGAGGAGGTTACAGAGACTGGAGGAGGTTACAGAGACGGTGGGGGGTTACAGAGACGGTGGGGGGTTACAGAGACGGGGGGGGTTACAGAGACGGGGGGGGTTACAGAGACGGGGGGGTTACAGAGACTGGGCGGGTTCAGAGACGGGGGGGTTACAGAGACGGGGGGGGTTACAGAGACGGGGAGGTTTACAGAGACGGGGGGGTTACAGAGACGGGGGGGGTGAAAGGGGGGGGGGTTACAGAGACGGGGGGGGTTACAGAGACTGGAGGAGGTTACAGAGACTGGAGGAGGTTACAGAGACTGGAGGAGGTTACAGAGACTGGAGGAGGTTACAGAGACTGAGGAGGTTACAGAGACTGGGGGGGTTACTGAGACGGGGGGGGTTACAGAGACGGGGGGGGGTTACAGAGACGGGGGGGGGTTACAGAGACGGGGGGGGTTACAGAGACGGGGGGGGTTACAGAGACGGGGTGGGGGGGGGTTACAGAGGACGGGGGGGT